>NC_057795.1:245229142-245289324 GCF_018294505.1 Triticum aestivum
CCCCCTAACGCTCCACCGACGTACTCCTTCCTCCTATATATACCTACGTACCCCCGAACGATCAGAACAGGAGCCAAAAACCTAATTCCACCACCGCAACCTTCTGTATCCACGAGGTCCCATCTCGGGGCCTGTTCTGGAGCTCCGCCGGAGGGGGCATCCATCACGGAGGGCTTCTACATCAACACCATAGCCCCTCTGATGAAGTGTGAGTAGTTTACTTCAGACCTTCGGGTCCATAGATAGTAGCTAGATGGCTTCTTCTCTCTTTTTGGATCTCAGTACAAAGTTCTCCCCCTCTCTTGTGGAGATCTATTCGATGTAATCTTCTTTTTGCGTGTGTTTGTTGAGACCGATGAATTGTGAGTTTATGATCCAGTATTATCTATGGAAAATATTTGATTCTTCTCTGAATTCTTTTATGTATGATTGAGTTATCTTTGCAAGTCTCTTCGAATTATCCTTTTCGGTTTGGCCAACTAGATTGGTAGTTCTTGCAATGGGAGAAGTGTTTAGCTTTGGGTTCGATCTTGCGGTGTCCTTACCCAGTGATAGAAAGGGTTGCAAGGCATGTATTGTATTATTGCCATCGAGTATAACAAGATGGGGCTTTTATCATATTGCATGAATTTATCCCTCTACATCATGTCATCTTGCTTAAGGCGTTACTCTGTTTTTACTTAATACTCTAGATGCATGCTGGATAGCGGTCGATGAGTGGAATAATCGTAGTAGATGCAGAATCGTTTCGATCTACTTGTTTTGGACATGATGCCTATATACATGATCATTGCCTAGATATACTCATAACTATGCTCACTTCCGTCAATTGCTCAAAAGTAATTTGTTCATCCACCGTAGAATACTTATGCTCTTGAGAGAAGCCACTAGTGAAACCTATGGCCCCCGGGTCTATTCTCATCATATCAGTCTCTATCACTTTATTTACTTGCTTTGTTTTTACTTTGCCTTTTACTTTTTACCTTGCATCTATCTATCAAAAATATCAAAAATATTATTTATCATCTCTATCAGATCTCACTCTCGTAAGTGACCGTGAAGGGATTGACAACCCCTAATCGTGTTGGTTGCGAGTAGCTATCGTTTTGTGTAGGTACGAGGGACTTGTGCATGGTCTCCTACTGGATTGATACCTTGGTTCTCAAAACCTGAGGGAAATACTTACGCTACTTTGCTGCATCATCCTCTCCTCTTCGAGGAAATCCAACGCAATGCTCAAGAGGTAGCAAGAAGAATTTCTGGCGCCGTTGCCGGGGAGGCTCACGCAAGCAAGTCAACAAAACCAAGTACCCATCACAATCCCTATCTCTCGCATTACATTATTTGCCATTTTCCTCTCGTTTTCCTCTCCCCCACTTCACCCTTGCCGTTTTATTCGCCCTTCCTCCATTCAATTTTGTGTTACCATGTGCCTTCTTTTTGCTTGCATCTTTGCTTGCTAAAAGTTTATGGATCCTCATCCACTTGCTAATCTCTTTAAGAGATCCAATTATGATGAACCTATTGCTAGTGAATTGAGTGCACTAGATTATCTTTATGAGGTTTTGCCTGAAATTCGTGAATCCAAAAATTGTGATGAAATACTTTCTGAAGCGATTCACGATAGATCTTTGAATAAAAAGCATGATTGCAATGATTTTACTATAAATTCTCTTGATGTCAATTGTGTTAATGATACGCAAAACCTCAAGCTTGGGGATGCTAGTTTTGCTATGACTACTATTTGTAGCAATGATCATGATTGGGGTGATTCTTCTTATGATTCTGAAAATTTATTTAAGCCTCATGATGATTATGAGATTGATAATAGTGTTTGCAATAATATTGAAAGTGAGTTTGGAAGAGTGTCAACTTTAGATCCCACATATTTGGAGTATGTTCAATCTTATGATATTTTTGATAAAAGTGGGTTTGGAGAGGTCACGACTTTAGTTAATGTTAATCCCACTATCTTGGAAAAGTGTCAACTTTGCATGCATGTGGACCGTGTTGAGAATATGTCTTTTGGTAGCTATATTGTTGAAATTGCTTATGATTCCACATGTAATTATTATGAGAGAGGAAAATATGGTTGTAGAAATTTTCATGTTGCTAAATTACCTCTCGTTATGTTGAGATTGCTATTGTTTCTTTCCGCTTCCTTGCATATGCCAGTTTTTGCTTGCCTTGATAATTTGTTTGCCTATAAGATGCCTATGCATAGGAAGTATGTTAGACTTAGATGTGTTTGTCACGTGTTTTATGATGCTCTCTTTGTGCTTCAATTCTTGTCTTTCTTGTGAGCATCATTGAAATCTCAATGCCTAGTTAGGGGCGTTAAACGATAGCGCTTGTTGGGAGGCAACCCAATTTTATTTGTGCTTTTTGTTTTTGCTTCTGTTTAGGAATAAATAATCTATCTAGCTTCTGTTTGGATGTGGTTTTATGTTTTAGTTAGTGTTTGTGCCAAGTAGAACCTATAGGATAACCTACGATGATAGTTAATTTGATTTTGCTGAAAAACAGAAACTTTGCACGCACGAATATAATTTTGTTAAATCACAGGAATGTGCTTTTGTGTTGATTATTTTTGCTGCTGTTCAATAAACAAATTGTCCAGGACTTCCTATTTTGGTAGAATTTTTAGAGTTCTTGAAGTTTGCGTTGGTTACAGATTGCAACAAACTGTTCTGTTTTTGACAGATTCTGTTTTACGTGTGTTGTTTGCTTATTTTGATGAATCTATGGCTAGTAAAATAGTTTATAATACATAGAGAAGTTGGAATACAGTAGGTTTAACACCAATATAAATAAAGAATGAGTTTGTTACAGTACCTTGAAGTAGTCTTTTGTTTTCTTTCTCTAACGGAGCTCACGAGATTTCTGTTTAGTTTTGTGTTGTGAAGTTTTCAAGTTTTGGGTGAATTCTTTTGATGGATTATGGAACAAGGAGTGGCAAGAGCCTAAGCTTGGGTATGCCCATGGCACCCCCAAGATAATCCAAGGACACCAAAAAGTCAAAGCTTGGGGATGCCCTGAAAGGCATCCCCTCTTTCATCCACTTCCATCGGTAATTTACTTGGACCTATATTTTTATTCACCACATGATATGTGTTTTCCTTGGAGCGTCTTGTATTATTTGCGTATTTGCTTGTTAGTTTACCACAATCATCCTTGTTGTACACACCTTTTGAGAGAGCCATATATGAATTGAAATTTTTTAGAATACTCTATGTGCTTCACTTATACCTTTTGAGCTTGATAGTTCTGCTCATAGTGCTTCACTTATATCTTTTGAGTGTGATAATATTTGCTCTAGTGCTTCACTTATATCTTTTAAAGCACGATGGTGGATTTGTTTTAAAGAATCTATTGATCTCTCATGCTTCACTTAGATTATTTTGAGAGTCGTTAATAGCATGGTAATTCGCATAATGTTAATATACTTGGTGTTCAAGATATGTGAACTTTCTTTTGAGTGCGTCGAATACTCTAAGTGCATCTAGTGCCACCCCTAGTTGGTTTTGGAGGATTGACGACAAAGTTGGTTGAGGGACTAATGCGTTTGTGAGAATTGCAGGATAACGCAGGTAGTGTCCCTCATTCATTCGGTTTACCTACCGGAGATGACCCCTAAAAATGTATGAAGACATTGACGACAATGGTGGTATGTGAAGATATTCATATTGAAGACTATGACATGAGAAGACGTTGAGTGAAGACTATGGAGCGCGAAGACTGTGTCGTCTTGTTGTTTCCTTTTTCTTCTTTGTTGAGTCATAGGAATCACCATACTGTTAAGTGGGGTCCAAGTGAACAAAGTCAGAATGACTGGAGTGATGCTTAACCCAAATCCTATGTCTTTGAGCGAAGACAATGAGAGCAAATCTTATCCAGAGCTGGATGAGTCAGCTTTCCTTGTATCCCAAGTAAAGTTGCCGTGTGTGTTTGAAATCTGACCGTTGGAACACGTGTCAATTCCTTAGTGACCCAGGGTCATTTCGGACATATCAGGTCGGGTTGCCTAGTTGCTATAAATAGCCCACTCCCTACACCATAAATTGGTGGCTGCTCAGAGTTAGTGCGCGGCTTTTGTCATTTGAGAGCAACCCACCTCGAAGCCTTTGAGAGAGAGAAATCCTTGCGAGGACCAAGCCCAAACACCCAGAGCCAAAGAGTGTTAGGCATCACTGAAGTCTTTCTGTCTGTGTGACCTGAAGACTTATTACACTTGAGGACTGTGAATACTCCAGCCGGTTAGGCGTCGCGTTCTGAGCATCCAAGAGTCATTGTGGATCGCTGGTGAACGAAGTCTGTGAAGGTTCGGAAGTCTACCTTGAAGACTTACCAGAGTGATTGGGCGAGGACTGTGTGTCCTTAGCTCAAGGGGAATAAGGTGAAGACGCGGTCTTCTGAGTTGAATCTCAGCCTCCCTAACCAGACGTACAGTTGTCACAACACTGGAACGGGTCCAACAAATCCTATGTCTTCAACAAGTGACTGGTTCTATCCTCTCCCTCCCTTTACTTAGAGTTTGTCTTCACGAAGTCACTGCCTATCTGTTGTACCTCTTTGACTTCATTGCTTTACTACTATCGTTGATTGGCTTCATACTATCTTCCATCCTGATCCTTACTACTAAGCTGCTATTAGTCTTGTACTTTCACATCATTGCATACTTGACTATGGTTTGCTTGTTGTAGTTTATCTTCCGCTGCATATCAATTAGGTCATTTCTATTGTTTGTCTTCGAAACTTCCACATTTTGAAGACTTTCATAAAAATCGCCTATTCACCCCCTCTAGTCGATAACTAGCACTTTCAGTTGGTATCAGAGCAAGGTACTCCCTTGTTCTGTGTGATTCGGTTTAACCACCTGGAGTTTTAGCTATGTCGACTGCAGGGATAATCAAAGTCTCCGTTGCTTGTCCCGTGTTCGATGGAACTGAATATCCCTACTGGAAGAATAAGATGCGCATGCATCTTGAAGCCATTGATGTCGACCTCTGGTATGTCGTCAAGAACGGTGTTCCCAAAAATGGTGAAGGTGTCACCCCTGCTGATGTCAAGAAGTTCATTCAACTGGACTCTACTGCTAAGAACATCATATGTGGTCATATGACCAAAGGACAGTATGGCCGTGTGAGTGCTCTGGAAACGTCGAAGCTAGTCTGGGACTGGCTATCCAAGGTTAACGAAGGCGTCTCAACCCAGAGAGATCAAAGGATCAGTGTTCTTCGCAACCTCTTCAACCGCTTCAAGAGAAACGACAATGAAAATGTCTAGCTCACGTTTGATCACCTCCACGACATCACAAATGAGCTTCGTGCTCTCGGTGCCACTAAGATTACCAAGCATGAAATCGTCAAGACACTACTGAGATCACTTGACAGCTCCTTTGACACCCTTGCCCTCATGATACAAGAACGCCCTGACTTCAAGACACTCGATCCGTCTGATATACTTGAGAGGCTCAACACACATGAGTTCCAGCTTTCTGAGAAAAGAGATATCTATGGTCCCAACTATGGCCGAACTCGCGCTTTGAAGGCAAAGGTTGTTTCCTCATCTGAAGAAGAATCTGACTGCAGTTCTGATGATCCTGAAGACATTGGAAATGAACTTGCTATGCTTGTGAAGAAGTTCCAGAAATTCACCAAGAAGAAAGGCTTCAGAAAGTCTTCACGATCCAGCTCAAGGAATGATGAAGCTTCAACCCATGACCACAAGAAGAGAACCTGCCACAAGTGCAAGAAACCTGGTCACTACATATCTGAGTGTCCATAGTGGGACAATGAGAAGAAGAAGAAGAAGAACAAAGAATATGATTCTGATGACAAGAAGAAGAAGAAATCCTCAAAGTCTTCTTCTAAGTCTTCTTCCAAGTCTTCATCACACAAGAAGAGCTCATCTGGCAAGGCTCGTGCCTTTGTTGGCAAGGAAATGGATTCAGAGGAGGAGTCTGCTTCTGAGGAGGCGGGGGTGGAGTCTGGAGAGGAGTCCGACCCTGGCGTTGCAAGTCTGGCTCTAGCCATAGCTTATGTTGCCAAGTCCATCTTCAACACTGAAGACAATGACTTCCACACCAACGCTGAAGCTGATGACGAAGACGATCCTTCTCCCACCTACTGCTTCATGACACGTGGTGCCAAGGTAAAATCACGTGATGCTTACTTTCAAACATCAAGTGAAGATGACTCTGATTGTGAATCCAAACCCAGCTACAAAACACTTGTTAAAATTGCAACTGAACAACAAAAAGCTATGGAACATACTCAAAAACTGTTAGACAAAAGCGATGACCTGTTGGATGCGGAAATGACACGTTCACAGTCCTTAGTTGAAGACATAAAAAATCTTCATGCTAAGTACCAAGAACTTGAAAGTCATCATGAAACGCTCTCAACCAGTTATGAAAAGCTCTCCTATGATTATCTTCAAAGGAAGCAAGAGCTTGAGAAATTGAGAGCGGCTCATGAAGATCTTCAAAAAGAGAATGAGTCACTTCGCGCTCAACAGATCAGTCCCGCTCAGGATGGATTTGAACCACCATGTCTAAAATGCATTGAGCGTGATAACGCTACCTCTATTGCTGAATGTTCCACTGCTGCTACTGTTGCATTGCCTTCAACTATTGATGTGGTAACTAACCCCTCTGCGGAGGATACCACTATCATTGCTGATGAAAATGCTAGGTTGAAGACATTGCTTGAAACAGGGATGTATAAAAGTCTGAAAGGACATCAGACACTCTGCGATGTCCTCAAAAAGCAGATTCTGAACCAAAACCCTAGGAAAGAGGGTGTTGGGTTCGAGAGGAAAATGAATGTTGATGGGTCGTACTGGAAGCCTGAGCAGTACCCCAAAACCACATGGGTTGCTGCAAAGGAACCTTCAGTAGATCCGTCCACCTTATCTAGTTTCACTTGCACTAACCCTATCATCATTGATGAATCCTTTGATGCAAACTATAAACTATTCAAGAATCAGAATGCTGAAGTGTTTGCCAGGTATATTGGTACTAACTGTAGGAATGGACCACCTATGAAGAAGATCTGGGTACCTAAGCAGTGCATTGAGAATCTTCCTGTGAATGTCATCATGACACCGCCAAGGAAGAAGACAAACCCCAGACCTGTGGCTTCATATGGCCCAAAGGATTCATGCAGATACAAGACTCACCTGAGTCAGCCTAACGCCAATGTTTTGCAGGGAAATCATACTCAGACTTATGAATATGAGCGTGTGTCTTCAAACCGCTATGTTCATAGAACTAAGAACTTTTCTACTTATTCATATGATTATCATTCATCTCCTGCAAGGCTATTTGCTAGGGCTCCAAAGCCGAAATTCTCAGATGCTGCACTTAGACTCATTGCTTCTAAGCCACCCCTGAAGATGTGGGTGGTGAAGAAGAATTAACTTTCTTTTGCAAGGAAAGGTCTCCAGCCTAAAATCAAAGGCGTCCGATGATATTGCTGGGGACCTAAAACACATTAAGGGACGCATGATAAAATGATATGTATTTCACATCTGAATCGCTTACCAGTCATACTATGTGTCCTAACCTTGATCTAAGCTATGATAATCATTGTGTGCGTCAAATGCTTATGCTTCACAACGCTTTTTGTGAAGCCTATCCTCCTAACTGCATTGTAGGGTATGACACCAAAAGCTTCAGAATGGATTATGGACAGCGGATGCACTAATCATATGACCGGTGATTGAAGTCTTCTCATGGACTCAACCTTACGTCCATCAGACAAGAGTCACATCACATTTGCTGACACTGGTAGAAGCAAGGTATTGGGTCTAAGTAGAGTTGCAATCTCAAAGGATCAACACATGGATAAAGTGATGCTTGTTGAATCCCTTGGTTTCAACTTAATGTCTATCTCAATGCTTTGTGACTTGAACATGATTGTGCTATTCGTAAAATATCGTTGCCTTGTACTAATGGAATCTGACAAGTCTCTAGTCATTGAAGGGTATCGGAAAGATGATCTATACATGGTAGATTTCTCAGCAGGTCCACAGCTTGCCGTATGTCTTCTTGCAAAAGCTTCAGAATGCTGGCTCTGGCATCGGAGGCTGGGGCATGCTGGCATGAGGAACTTACACACACTCGTCAAGAAGAAGCATGTCATAGGCATCGAGGGTGTCAAGTTCAAGAAGGTTCATTTGTTTGGTGCCTGCGAAGCTAGAAATATGACTAGGGCAAAGCACCCCTCGAAGACAATCATGACGACTTCTCAACCCTTCGAGTTGTTACGCATGGACTTATTTGGCCCTACTCACTACTCTACCCTCACAACAACTGCTTGTCTCTATGGCTTCATCATTGTTGATGACTACTCAAGATACACATGGGTGCACATAATTCTCTACAAGACTGAAGTGCAAGATGTCTTCAGACACTTCGCCAATCGAGCAATGAACAATTATGGCGTCAAGATCAAGCATATCAGAAGTGACAACGGCACTGAGTTCAAGAACACCGGACTTGATCTTTATCTGGATACAATGGGAATCACTCATGAGTTCTCTGCTCCATACACACCTCAGCAAAATGGCATCATTGAGCGCAAGAACAGAACCCTCATTGAGATGGCTCGAACAATGCTCGGCGAGTACAAGACACCAAGAAAGTTCTGGCCTGAAGCTATTGATACAACATGTCACATCATCAACCGTGTTTACATCCATAAGCTTCTGAACAAAACATCCTATGAGCTCCTTACTGGCAAGAAGCCAAATGTCAGCTACTTTAGAGTATTTGGAGCTAGGTGTTTGATCAAGGATCCCCATCACACGTCAAAATTTGCACCCAAAGCTCACGAAGGCTTCATGCCCGGTTACGGAAAGGACTCGCACTCATACAGAGTCTTCAATCTCTATCTCTACAAAATCATCGAAACTGTGGACGTGAGATTTGATGAAACCAATGGTTCACAAAGAGAACTCCTGCCAAGTACACTAGACGAAGCTCTGCCCAGCGAATCGATCAAGCTGATGGGAACTGGCGAAATCATGCCTTCTGAAGCACAACCTGAAGAGGAACTTATCATTTCTGCACCTAACCAACCTAAAGACAATGCTCAGAATGAAGACAATCCTCCCAATGATGACAACGATCAGCAAGAGCAAAGTCTTCGTCCAGTTCATCCTCGAGTTGCAAATGAAGTACAAATTGAGAAGATAATTGCTAGCATCAATGCACCTGGTCCACTTACTCGCTCAAGAGCAACACAGTTAGCAAACTTCTGTGGGCACTTCTCTTTTGTGTCAACATCAGAACCCAAGAAAGTTGCTGAAGCCTTTATGGAACTTGAATGGATACAAGCTATGCAAGAAGAACTTCAACAGTTCAAACTGAACAATGTTTGGGAACTTGTCAAGCCTCCTGACCCTCGCAAGCATAACATTATTGTCACAAAATGGATATATCGAAACAAGCAAGATGAGCATGGTCAAGTCGTCAGAAACAAAGCACATCTTGTGGCTCAAGGATATACTCAAGTAGAAGGAATTGACTTCGATGAAACATTTGCTCCTGTGGCTAGGCTTGAAGCTATTCGCATACTGCTAGCCTACGCTAATCACCACAACATTCTGCTACATCAAATGGATGTGAAGAGTGCATTTCTCAATGGCAAGATTGAAGAAGAAGTGTACGTCGCTCAACCACCTGGCTTTGAAGATCCAAAACATCTTGATATGGTGTACAAGCTAAACAAAGCACTGTATGGCCTCAAACAAGCTCCTCGCGCTTGGTATGATACGATCAAAGACTTCCTGAAGAGCAAAGGCTTCAAACCTGGATCCCTCAATCCCACACTCTTCACGAAGACATATGGTGGTGAACTGTTTGTGTGCCAAATATATGTGGATGACATTATCTTCGGCTGCACCAACCAGAAGTATAGTGATGAGTTTGGATACATGATGCAAGAGCAATATCAGATGTCCATGATGGGTGAGCTTAAATTCTTCCTTGGTCTTCAAATTCGTCAGCAAAGTAATGGCATCTTCATATCTCAAGAAAAATACCTCAAAGATTGTCTGAAGAAGTTTGGAATGGAAGATTGCAAAGGTTACACGATGCCAATGCCAGCCAAACACCATATGGGTCCGGACGACAATGGTAAAGAGTTCAATCAAAAGGTATACCGCTCCATGATTGGTTCCTTACTTTACCTATGTGCATCTAGGCCAGATATTATGCTTAGTGTTTGCATGTGTGCTCGATTCCAAGCGGCACCAAAGGAATCGCATCACTTAGTTGTGAAGCGAATTCTTCGATATTTGGCTTACACCCCAACACTCGGATTATGGTATCCAAAGGGCTCAAAATTTGATTTGGTTGGATTCTCGGATGCTGATTGTGCTGGTGACATGGTGGATCGCAAGTCTACATCAGGCACATGTCACTTTCTGGGTCGATCACTTGTCTGTTGGTCTTCAAAGAAGCAGAACTGTGTATCACTCTCAACTGCTGAATCTGAATACATTGCTGCTAGATCTTGTTGCGCTCAGCTTCTATGGATGAAGCAAACTCTCAAGGACTATGGCATCAATCTGAAACAAGTGCCTCTCTTCTGCGACAACGAAAGCGCCATCAAGATTGCCAACAATCCAGTCCAGCACTCGAAGACAAAGCACATTGAAATTCGTCATCACTTTCTCAGAGATCATGTCATGAAGAAAGATATTGACATCATTCACGTCAACACTGAAGAGCAACTGGCAGATATCTTCACAAAGCCCTTGGACGAGAAAAGGTTTTGCAAGTTACGGTGTGAGCTAAATATCTTGGAATCCTCAAATGTCCTGTGATCAGGCACACATCCTAACACTTATGCATGTTGATGACTTAGATGTGCAACACACGAAGTAAAGTATATCTTCAATCAATGAAGACTTACATTCTGAGTGTGAATACATTAACATGGAATTTGACTTCGGAGCGCCACGATAATTGTGCGCCGTGTCTGGGTCTAATACTTCCTATACGGTGGGTAATGCCACCACCAAATTTCTCTATTTGAAGTGTTTCACTCATGGCGTTATTTTTGCAATGTCTTCGCATTTAGTTTGTCTTCAAATTTCAATTTATCTTCATGATTTTCTTCACTATGTTAATTTGATTGCTTTCTGATATATATACTAGTGTTCTGTCCTCTACAGCATTCACTTATAGCTATGTCTTCCTAGTTGAATCTTTTGAACTAAGTGAATGTGATCGGACCCTAATCTCTCTATGCTTTCTATCTCAAACTCTATCTGTCCAAATCATATGCATTCTATTGAAACTGTTGAATGTCTTCTCTGCGTCCTAGTCAGCAGAAGACACAGAGACAAACATTAAGTCTGTTTTAAATGATTCATCCTTATTGTTTGAAATCCGAAGAAGCCAGAGCAACCATCCGACATGCCTGGCGGGCATGGGAACGTGGGACAACTCTGAGTATGTTGCATGCTTGCCACGTGCCCCTCAGATGTGAACCGCCAGGGGCACCTGTGTAATTGCGCTGTGCCACACACTTCCTTATAAATACATGTCCCCTGTGGTAAAGAAAACCCTCTTCCACCTCTCCACCTCGTCAAAACCCTAGCGCCACCGCTAGCTCTCGATGACGTCAGTGATGAAGCGCTTAGCTGCCGCGACTTCTCCGACGCCGTCCTCACGCCGGCCGTGGACATCGTCCTCTCCGCCGCAGCCGTAGGTGCCCTCCGTCGCCAAGTTAGGGCACGGTGGATTGAACTGCTCGGTCTCCTATTCATCCCGTCTAGCAGTTCTTCGTGTGGTAAATATAACTCTATTTTTACCATCTTTTTGATCCTCAAAGATTCATCCTTTTTACCAAAATTGATTTCTGTCAATACAATGTTAGATCTATTATGTCTGCATCTCATACTGCCTAGTATATTCACTTAAACTTCATACCTAGTTTGATTCCTCACTTGTACTTATTCACAGATTCGTACAAATCTGGAACCAACTCTCAACATATAAGTGAATGTCTTCGCATCATGAGGTCAATGTCTTCAAACTGATTTATCTTCAAAATCTTTTGAGAATGCATATGACCTCTTCCCCTTCCCTCGCATCTCTAATGTTGTCACAGGTACATGTCCGTGGGAGAATCCCTTGGTTCTCATAGTCCGCATTCGTTTGCAGAATTCTTACAGCATCACATTAATTCTCCCGAAGCCAGTTCCTGTTTCTCCAGCAAGCGAAAGCCTTTGAAGCCTTTGAACGTATTGACGCCATTCAGTTTGAAGTTCATGGCTGCAGAGAAATCAGTAAGGAAGGGTGGCAGACAACGTCGTGGGGGAACGTCAAAAGATTTGCGTGATGACCTCGCAGAACTTTACAAGACAGATCCTGAAGAGAATTATCATCAGCGCAAGACACGAATCCAATGGATTCGACGATATTGGGCTGAACAATGGTTCAAATACAAGTTCGTGACCCAGGAATACGCTGAGAAGAATGCTATCAAAAGTCCTTGGGGTGATATTCTCTATCGAGGCCTTCAACCTAAGAACAGAGCTGAAGCTATTGCACAGGGTTTCTATCCTTGTATGGTCCGTGGACCTCAGCCTGAAAATGCCGACCCATCATCATTGCTCTGGTGTCGTGACGATACTCTCTTCAAGCGCAACTTCCAGCATGCAAAGGCATCGGCCAAGGAAAACAAGAAGTCATTGGGATTAGACTTCAACCCTGGTCCCTCTGCTCCCCGTGCTGACGGCTCACGTGATGCAGAACCCAATGTCATCGGCCCCTTCTCCAACCTTGATGGCCTCATCACTTACATCTTGGTCCAAGGTGCCAAAGTGGATCATTCTGATAATGATGCTGACACTGATGAAGCCCCAGCTCCTCCTCCAAAGCTGCAGAAGCTAAAGAAGCCTAAGGCTTCAAGATCAACTGCTCCTCCAAAAGCTTCACGTGTGAAGCCACTGGCCACTGCACCTCTTGAAGACAGTGTGCAGTCTGAAGATCAATCACGTATCTCCAAGAGGACGGAGAAGAAAAAGAAAATCGTCAAGCATACTAATCAGACCTTGACTCCTGCTACCATTCTGCGAGAAGAGCACATTGATCTGTCCAGCGATGAAGATCTTGCAGATGATGCCCTTGAGTAACTGATCAAGAGCAAGGAAGAAGCAGAGATCTTCAATAATTTGCCTCTCTTCGATGTGGCAATCATCCATAACTTCATTGATGAGTGGTTTGACACCCCAAATCTCAGCTTTGAAGATTTGCAACTTCCCATTGGCCTCAGCGTCTCCTTCAATGGCACCATTGCTTCTGAGCTAGCTCTTGCTCAGTGCATCGTTGAACTGAAGCACAAGATTGACTATGAGAAAGCTCAGTTCAAGAAGCATGTGGCAAAGCTCAACGTGCAAGATGTCAGAAACTTCAAGATCATGATGCACGAGCTTAAAGAAGCCTTTCTCAAGAAGTGCGAAGAAGCTCAAGGCTCTCGTGAGTGTATGAAGAGTCTGGCTGACAAGTGTGTGCTAGCCTACAATGAGGCTGAGAAGCGCAAGTCTCTTGGTCGTCCTGGCATTGACCCCAGAATGGCTGCAAAGAAGAAGAAGCTATCAACTGCCCAATCTGCATCTTCAAGGCAGGAAGCACCTCGCATAATCTTCCCAAGCAGCATGACTGGTTCGAAGCCAAAGGTCATGTCAACCGCTTCAGAACTAAAGAAGACGAGGGTTGCCGAGGCTGAAGCCAGAAAAAGGAAAAATACAGAAGCCTCTGATGCTGCTCCCTCCAAGAAGAAGCGCAAAACCAAGAAGAATCGGGCTGCTCCCATAGAGCCCTTAGTTGTTGAACCTATCTCAGTGGTTCGCCTTGCATCTGAACACCAAGAACGACGGATGATAGTTCATGAGCCTGCTTCCACAGAGGCTCATGAAGCTGAAGACATTCCAGCAGTTGATCCCACCGCTGCTGAAGACATTGGTCACAATGACAAGGTTGAAGATGATGAAGTTCTTCCTCAGATCAAACACAACTTGGTATCATCACCTATTCTCACGAATAGCGAACTCATCAGCATTGGTCATCCTCTGACGCCAATTGCTCAGGATGCATCATGGGCTGATCACCCACAGCAACAAGACTCCCCGAGTACTCCCCAACAACAACCACAAGTCACACCACCTGTGCAAGAAGAACAAGAAGACTTTGAGGCCCAGCCAACTCCATCTCCAAAGGCGTCGCCAGCATTACGCAGGCTTCGCAAAGGACCAGGGCCTCAGGTCCCTCTTTCGAACATTCCAGAAGGAGAAGTGCAGCACCCATCTGTTGCACATAAAGTGTTTCCTGAAGCCACTCCAACTGTGAATGTCTCCGTGTCTGAAGCCCAAGCTACTGAAGACAATCCGGCTGCATCAGCCAATGAAAAACAAGAAGATGAACGTGTCCCTACTCCGTGTCCCTACTCCCCCCATTACTGAAGAAGTTGTTCCTGATGTGAACATGCCAGTGCCCGACCCTCCAGCTCATCAAGTGGAGGTTGAAAATCTTGAGGCTGCCACCACCAACACAAATGAAGCCAATGATGTAGTCATGGCTGAAGTAAATGTGGAGCCTGCACCAACCAATGTGCCCGAAGCCAATGATGCAACTGCTCCTGAAGTATCTGTTGTGCAGCCTGAAGCCTCGGTTGTTGCCACTGCTCCTGTTCCGCCACCAAGGCCCTATACCATTGAGCAAGCATACAATCATGGTCAGCTAACCACTGTCAGATGGCCCATTCTGGTCCCTCCGCCTACTGCCTCTGGTCCTCAGTTTGACTATCATGTTGCGCATAGGCCTCAGGTTTAGAAACCAAAGCCAAGACTGCCAAGGTTCCCCGGTACTGCCAGCTCCACAGGGTCCTTCAATGCAAATGGCTTCAAAAGCCACAACACCTTCTTTGACAGCGCAAAGAACCCTTACACAAGGCCGAGAATATCATCTGATCATTTCTGGAGCTATCAGCAGCGAAGCTATTACTCATGTGTTCTCTATGATCAAGGGCGCATTTTCCCTCATATGCGCCTCGACACTAAAGCCATTGCTGGACTGCCATGCTTAGAAGAAGCACTTGACTGCTTTCGTGATGCAGGTCTGCTCAGCTTTGTGACAGACAAAGAACATTAGAATGAGGAACTTTTGCTTCAATTCTATGCTACCCTCCACATTCGCCGCTACAACAGGGATATAAAGACATGGGTTCTCGAGTGGATGATAGGAAATGTTCATCATGAAGCCCAAGCTCTTGACGTCATTGAGCTTACAGGCCTACCCACTCCCGGAGAGCTGTACGAACCTGATTGTCAACTCCACCATAATGCACTGGAGAGCATCTTCCATAAGCCAGAGCCCAACATGAGACAGATGTTGAGCATGATGAAGCCTCTGCCATCTGACGCTGAATACCCAAAGGAGTTCTTTGTTGATGACCTTGAGTATTTGCCTCGCACAATATATCACATCATCAGGCGAACTCTATGGCCTATCAAAGGGCATTCATTAGCGGCCAAACTTGAAGGAGCCATGAAGACATTGGTCTTTTACATCCTCAATGGCATCAGCTTCAGTACACAAGAATTCTTCATCCGGCAACTTGCTGCATCTGGATCTGAACTTTTTGGCCTGAAATTTTATGCTCCATGGGCCATGCGCCTCATCAAGCTACACTCCTCTGTCAATTATCAACCCTCTGCTCGCAATCATCTGATCTTTCTACCAGAGGTTGACATGTCAGTTGAAGCCATATACCCTGAGCCTGCCAAGAAGCCTCTTTGTCTTCAAAATGCTGATCACCAAAGCTTCACTCAGCGCATGGAAGGAGTCCAAGCAGTAACTCGTATATATCCAATGGCTGGGAACACTCGTCTGCCTCATCGTGCGCAAACTGAAGCTACTAAGAGCACAATTGCCCAAAGGCCTAAGAAGCGCTCTCATGTTCTAAATGACCAAGAACTTCTTGTGGCACTGCATCAGAAACAAGATAAGCATCACTTTTGGCTTAAGCGACAGATGCAAAGCCTCTTGGTGGACGTCAATCGCATTCGAAATCTTGCCACCAAGAATGCTTTTGTCACTCACGAGACCTGTCGGCGATCATGGAAGAGTTTGACGCTGCTTAGTGCTGAAGCAGATCTTCAAGACAATGGCTTCACTGAAAGATTCAAGTTTGACTCCACTCCTCCACGGAATGCTGTCCTATGTCGAACCCCATCCCTTGAAGACTCTAACTATTCTTCCTCCGTGGCAACTGTGAATGCCAGAGTGATCGATGATGAAGATGATGCTACTTCACCGCCCCCTACTTCTGCATGCATCAACACTGCACCAAGTACGTCTGCACCGCCAAACAACAACGACAACCCTGCTGCTTCACCTACTCATGAGAACGAGTAGATGCTCTATGTCTTCAAACCTTTTTGGTCCTTACTGACAAAAGGGGGAGAAGTGTATGAGTTGATAGTCTTCAAGCGGGTTCATTTGGGCGGTTGCTTTATATTTTGCCTAGTGTTTACAACTCTCGCTTTTTGATACATTTGGTTCTTTGAGTTGTAACACTTAAACTCGATGGTCGTCTGCTACTTATTTGCTTTTCTGTGATGCGATGATAAATTCCGCATGTGCGTTGATAACTTCTGCACTTAGATCATTCTGCAGACGTCCATTTTTCATTATGCACGTCATTCTCTTTGTTATATCATTTCATGCATGATGAATTATCTTCATAAGTTGAAGAGGATCTCCACAAGTACAACCTGCCATGTGCATTTGCATTCCAAAAGCAAATTACTTATATGCACATCTTCAGGGGGAGCCTTTGCTACTTATGAGGACAATAACCTATCCTTTACAATTTCACATACTGTATCCCCATTGAAAACTTCAACCAGTTTGTCATCAATCACCAAAAAGGGGGAGATTGTAAGTGCATCTAGTGCCACCCCTAGTTGGTTTTGGAGTATTGACGACAAAGTTGGTTGAGGGACTAATGCGTTTGTGAGGATTGCAGGATAACGCAGGTTGTGTCCCTCATTGATTCGGTTTACCTACCGGAGATGACCCCTAAAAATGTATGAAGACATTGACGACAATGGTGGTATGTGAAGATATTCATATTGAAGACTATGACATGAGAAGACATTGAGTGAAGACTATGGAGCACGAAGACTGTGTCGTCTCATTGTTTCCTTTTTCTTCGTTGTTGAGTCATAGGAACCACCATACTGTTAAGTGGGGTCCAAGTGAACAAAGTCAGAATGACTGAAGTGATGCTCAACCCAAATCCTATGTCTTCGAGCGAAGACAATGAGAGCAAATCTTATCCAGAGCTGGATGAGTCAGCTTTGCTTGTAGCCCAAGTAAAGTTGCCGTGTGTGTTTGAAATCTGATCGTTGGAACACGTGTCAATTCCTTAGTGACCCAGGGTCATTTCGGACATATCAGGTCGGGTTGCCTAGTGGCTATAAATAGCCCACCCCCTACACCATAAATTGATGGCTGCTTAGAGTTAGTGCACGGCTGTAGCGACCAGACCTCAAACAGTCTGATCTCTGTGCTCAGGTGTCATCCCTGGATAAGTAATGCTGACACCACACAATACTTGAAGGATTTATAACAAAGTAGCAATCACACACTTATTACATCGAATGTCTCACGAGAGAACTAATTAAATTAAATATGGCTTAAGGCTATCTAATGACGATAACAGCGGAAGGCTTGGAAGATAAGCGAGTCCATCAACTCCAACGGCATCACTGAGTATAGAACCACGACCTAAAGGCACCTTACTCATCATCTGAAAAGTCTGCAACATGAAACGTTGCAGCCCGAAAATGGGTCAGCACATGGAATATGCTGGCAATGTAACAGATAGAGAAATATGATGGAATAAGCTATACTACATGCATATTTGGCTGGTGGAAAGCTCTATGGTTACAGTTTTGCGTAAAGCCAATTTTTCCCTACTGCAAAGGAATAAATTTATTTAACTATCATGGTGGTTGTTAAACATTGAGAATGGTTGACAGCATTCTCAATCCCAATTAAGCATCATCATTAAACCCAACAAAATTAATTAAAGTAACATGATGAGATTCACACGATAATCCAAGTACTAGATACTCAAGATGTCCATAACCGGGGACACGACTAATCATGATTAGTTTGTTACACTCTGTAGAGGTTTGCGCACTTTTCCCCACATGACTCGATCTCCTCCGTTTGATTTCTCGCACTACATGGTGTTAGAGAAACGGATGACTGAGACATAGTCTTTCAGAAGCGCTTGCACCTTGCGTAACGGGTAGACCATACCAACCTACAACCCCTACATCAGCTAGTCTACCACTGTAAGAGTTCGCACGACTTAGTCAACTATGCTAGAGCCCATAGTAGCATGTGGCTGCACACGGAAGTTTCTAGCATGAAAAAATCTTATGATCCCTTTGAGCCTGGGTGGCGGTCTGAAGAAATACAGGCAAGTCTTGATGGGAACCAGGTGCCTCAATCCACCCAGATGTGTGTTTAAGTTGCCACCTTAAATAAACCATTAATCAAGAATCTCACATCTGTCATGGATACACTCACCCAATCCACGTCTACTATCATGGCATGGCATAATAAGAAAATGTAGAAGTAACTCCCAAAGGTTTGAAAATAAAACAGGTAATAGGTACTACCTCAACTACTTCCCAAAATCCACAAGTTAATTAGATACTAATCATGCAATGTTTGAGGATTGATCTAATGCATAAAAACTGGGTAATAAATAAGTATGATCAAAGTGTTACTTGCCTTGTTGATGATCCGCGAAACCTAGAGACTCGAAATAATAGGCGGCGCACTCCGGGTATTCTATCGCAGACAAACAAACAAGCATACAATAAGTACTCATCTAATGCACAAGTAAAACTCAAGTAAGAGATCTAACCAGAAAGTTCAACTTAAGAACTCCGGTTTGCAAAAGAAAACAAATCGAACGAAGATACGAAAGTCAAACGGCGAAGAAAACAACTTCGTTTTACTAATCTGGATCTAAGTCAATTTTTACAGTAGCAAAAACTTGTTCAAGTTCGTTATTCGGAAAGAGGGTTTCGACACGAAACTCCAGGCGCTTGAATCACCTGATTCTGATAAATGAGCAAAAAGTTATACCAGAACGGAAATCGGATCAGAAATCGCGATCAAAAAATCGCGGATTAAATCCGAGAAAAAGAAAAACGACGAACAGCTTAACGAACGAACGTTCATTAACTGGATCTAAATGACGAACACGTTCGTTAAAACGAACGAACGAGTGAACGCTCGCTATTTAACCGAACCAAAAAAAATAAACCGATATAATAATAAAAAACGGAAACTAAAAAACGGTGAAAAACCGAACGGCTTCTCGAGAAAACCGGCGGCGCAGAAATCGAGGCACCTCGGGCGACGGGTCGGCAAGGCGGCGGGCGACGGCTCCGGCGAGGTCGGCGGCTCCGGCAGTGGCGGCTAGCGGCGGCGGCGGCGGCTAGCGGCGCGGCGCGGGGCTCGAGGCGGCGGCGCGGCTAGGGTTTGGGCGGCGATGGGCTGGCGGCTCGGTGGGCTGGCGGGGCGGGCTGGCGGCTCGGGGCGGCGCTTTATATAGGCTGCCCCCGGGCGGAGCCCCGCTCGGGTACGGCCCGTAGGTCGGTTCATTTTTTTAAAAATAATTTCGCGCAGAAAATCAAACGAAAGAAATACTAAACGGACTCCAAAAATCCCGAAATAAATTTTCCCCGGCTTCTAAAATCAAGCCGGACAAGATGAACATTTATTTGGGGCCTAACTGCAATTTTGGAAAACGCATATTTTTCCTAAATTCAAATAAAATAACGAAAAACTCCGAAATAAAATCCTATTTGAATTTATTATTAAATCCTCAATATTTCTTTATTTTGGGCAAGTCGTTTTATTCCCTCTCTCATATTTTTGTAATAGAAATAATTGATGATAAAATAAATAAAATCAAATGATCCTATTCCCAAAATTTGAGAAAACTCAAATATGAAAATAACGAAATCCCCAACTCTCTCCGTGGGTCCTTGAGTTGCGTAGAATTTCTAGGATCAAAACCAAAAGCAAATGAAATATGATATGCATGGATGATCTAATGTATAACATTCCAAATTGAAAATTTGGGATGTTACAAATCTACCCCCCTTAAGATGAATCTCGCCCTCGAGATTCGGATTGGCTAGAAAATAGGTGAGGGTGGTCCTTGAGCAAATCTTCCTCTCGTTCCCAAGTGGCTTCATTCTCCGAGTGGTGGCTCCACTGAAGCTTACAGAACTTGATAACCTTGCTGCGGGTGACTCTGCTGGCAAACTCGAGAATCTTCACTGGTTTCTCCTCATAGGTCAAACTGTTATCCAACTGAATTTCTTCCAATGGCACTGTGTCTCTCAACGGTATATCAGCCATCTCTGCGTGGCACTTCTTCAACTGAGAAACATGGAACACATCGTGAATACCTGACAATCCCTCGGGTAATTCCAACTTGTAAGCAACTTCTCCCGTACGTTCCAAAACATGATATGGTCCTACAAATCGGGGCGCTAACTTTCCTTTAACTCCAAATCGCTTAACTCCTCGAAGCGGGGATACTCGAAGATAAACTCTGTCTCCGACTTCATATTCTGTTTCCTTGCGTTTTGAATCCGCGTAGCTCTTCTACCTGGACTGGGCTACCTTGAGCCTTTCGCGAATTAACTTCACCTTCTGTTCAGACTCCTTAATCAAATCAGGTCCAAACAGCTGGTGGTCTCCAACCTCGTCCCATGACAACGGTGTCCTGCACCTCCTTCCGTACAAGGCTTCGAAAGGGGCCATTTTCAAACTGGTTTGATAGCTGTTGTTGTATGAAAACTCTGCATAAGGCAAATTTTCATCCCAACTTGATCCATAATCTAGCGCACAAGCTCTCAGTATATCCTCCAAAATCTGATTGACTCTCTCGGTCTGTCCATCTGTCTGTGGATGAAAAGTTGTACTGAACTCTAGCCTGGTACCCAAAGTCTCGTGCAACTGCTTACAGAACTTTGAGGTAAACTGGGTTCCTCTATCTGATACGATACTCCTCGAAACTCCATGCAAATAGACGATCCTGGTCATGTATATCTTGGCCAACTTAGCACTGGTGTAACTGGTCTTTACTAGGATGAAATGTGCTACCTTCGTCAACCGATCAACTACAACCCAAATTGAGTCATAGCCGGAACGAGTCCTTGGTAATCCTGTGATAAAATCCATGCCTAACTTATCCCACTTCCATTCGGGTATCGGCAATGGCTGTAGCAATCCTGCTGGCTTTTGATGCTCTTCTTTTACTCTTTGACATACATCGCAAACTGCTACGTACTCTGCAATGTCTTTCTTCATTCCGGTCCACCAGAATGTATCCTTCAAATCCAAATACATCTTGGTATTTCCTGGGTGAATCGAATACGGTGAATCATGTGCTTCTTGCAGAATCAACTTCCTGATCTCCAGGTCGTTGGGCACATATACACAGTCTTCAAACCATAGGGTATCGTGTTCATCCTCACGAAATCCTTTAGCTTTTCCCTTGCTCATCTTCTCCTTAATGGAAGCAACTTCCTTATCTGTCTTTTGAGCTTCTCTGATTTTATCCATCAAGGTGGACTGAATTTCCAACGCTGCTACATAGCCTCTCGGAACTATTTCCAAACATAGCTCCTGGAATTCCTCGGCTAATTCTTTTGGTAAACCTCCGGTCATTAGGGTGTTGACATGGCTCTTACGGCTCAACGCGTCTGCTACAATGTTAGCCTTCCCGGGGTGATAATGCAATCTCATATCATAATCTTTAATAAGCTCCAACCATCTCCTCTGCCTGAGATTCAACTCCTTTTGCGTGAAGATGTACTTTAAACTCTGATACCATCTTTGTAGCGACCAGACCTCAAACAGTCTGATCTCTGTGCTTAGGTGTCATTCCTGGATCAGTAATGCTGACACCACACAGTACTTGAAGGATTTATAACAGAGAAGCAATCACACACTTATTACATCGAATGTCTCACGAGAGAACTTATTAAAATAAATATGGCTTAAGGCCATCTAATGACGATAACAGCGGAAGGCTTGGGAGATAAGCGAGTCCATCAACTCCAGCGGCATCACTGAGTATAGAACCACGACCGAAAGGCACCTTACTCGTCGTCTGAGAACTCTGCAACATGAAACGTTGCAGCCCGAAAACGGGTCAGCACATGGAATATGCTGGCAATGTAACACATAGAGAAATATGATGGAATAAGCTATACTACATGCGTATTTGGCTGGTGGAAAGCTCTATGGTTACAGTTTTGCGTAAAGCCAATTTTTCCCTCCTGCAAAGGAATAAATTTATTTAACTATCATGGTGGTTGTTAAACATTGAGAATGAGTGACAGCATTCTTAATCCCAATTAAGCATCATCATTAAACCCAACAAAATTAATTAAAGTAACATGATGAGATTCACACGATAATCCAAGTACTAGATACTCAAGATGTCCATAACCGGGGACACGGCTAACCATGATTAGTTTGTTACACTCTGCATAGGTTTGCGCACTTTTCCCCACATGACTCGATCTCCTCCATTTGATTTCTTGCACTACATGGTGTTAGAGAAACGGATGACCGAGACATAGTCTTTCAGAAGCGCTTGCACCTTACGTAACGGGTAGACCGTACCAACCTACAACCCCTACATCAGCTAGTCTACCACTGTAAGAGTTCGCACGACTTAATTAATTATGCTAGAGCCCATAGTAGCATGTGGCTGCACACGGAAGTTTCTAGCATGAAAAAATCTTATGATCCCTTTGAGCCTGGGTGGCGGTCCGAAGAAATACAGGCAAGTCCTGATGGAAACCAGGTACCTCAATCCACCCAGATGTGTGTTTAAGTTGCCACCTTAAATAAACCATTAATCAACAATCTCACATCTGTCATGGATACACTCACCCAATCCACGTCAACTAGCATAGCATGGCATAATAAGCAAACGTAGAAGTCACTCCCAAAGGGTTGAAAATAAAACAGGTAATAGGTACTACCTCAACTACTTCCCAAAACCCACAAGTTAATTAGATCCTAATAATGCAATGTTTGAGGATTGATCTAATGCATAAAAACTGGGTAATAAAGAAGTATGATCAAAGTGTTACTTGCCTTGCTGATGATCCACGAAACCTAGAGACTCGAAATAACAGGCGGCGCACTCCGGGTATTCTATCGCAGACAAACAAACAAGTATACAATAAGTACTCATCTAATGCACATGTAAAACACAAGTAAGAGATCTAACCACAAAGTTCAACTTAAGAACTCCGGTTTGCAAAAGAAAACAAATCGAACGAAGATACGAAAGTCAAACGGCGAAGAAAACAACTTCATTTTACTAATCTGGATCTAAGTCAATTTTTACAGTAGCAAAAACTTGTTCAAGTTGGTTATTCGGAACGAGGCTTTTGAGACGAAACTCCAGGCGCTTGAATCACCTGATTCCGATAAACGAGCGAAAAGTTATACCAGAACGGAAATCGGATCAGAAATCACGATCAGAAAATCGCGGATTAAATCCGAGAAAAAGAAAAACGACGAACAGCTTAACGAACGAACGTTTGTTAACTGGATCTAAATGACGAACACGTTCGTTAAAACGAACAAACGAGCGAACGCTCGCTATTTAACCGAACCAAAAAAAATAAACCGATCTAATAATAAAAAACAGAAACTAAAAAAACCGACGAAAAACCGAACGGTTTTTCGAGAAAACCGGCGGCGCAGAAATCGAGGCACCTCAGGCGGCGGGTCGGCAAGGTGGCGGGCGGCGGCTCCGTCGAGGTCGGCGGCTCCGGCGGCGGCGGCGAGCGGCGGTGGCGGCTGGCGGCGCGGGGCTCGAGGCGGCGCTGGGCTCGAGGCGGCGGCGCGGCTAGGGTTTGGGCGGCAGTGGGCTGGCGGCTCGGTGGGCTGACGGGGCGGGCTGGTGGCTCGGGGCGGCGCTTTATATAGGCTGCCCTCGGGCGGAGTCACGCTCGGGTACGGCCCGTAGGTCGGTTCATTTTTTTTAAATAATTTCGCGCAGAAAATCAATCGAAAGAAATACTAAACGGACTCCAAAAATCCCGAAATAAATTTTCCCCGACTTCTAAAATCAAGCCGGATAAGATGAACATTCATTTTGGGCCTAAATGCAATTTTGGAAAATGCATATTTTTCCTAAATTCAAATAAAATAACGAAAAACTCCGAAATAAAATCCTATTTGATTTTATTATTAAATCCTCAATATTTCTTTATTTTTGGAAAGTCATTTTATTCCCTCTCTCATATTTTTGTAATAGAAATAATTGATGATAAAATAAATAAAATCAAATGATCCTATTCCCAAAATTTAAGAAAACTAAAATATGAAAATAACGAAATCCCCAACTCTCTCCGTGGGTCCTTGAGTTGCATAGAATTTCTAGGATCAAAACCAAAAGCAAATAAAATATGATATGCATGGATGATCTAATGTATAACATTCCAAATTGAAAATTTGGGATGTTACAACGGCATTTGTCGTTTGAGAGCAACCCACCTCGAAGCCTTTGAGAGAGAGAAATCCTTGCGAGGACCAAGCCCAAACACCCAGAGCCAAAGAGTGTTAGGCATCACTGAAGTCTTTCTGTCTGTGTGACCTGAAGACTTATTACACTTGAGGACTGTGAATCCTCCAGCCGGTTAGGCGTCGCGTTTTGAGCATCCAAGAGTCATTGTGGATCGCTGGTGAACGAAGTCTGTGAAGGTTCGAAAGTCTACCTTGAAGACTTACCAGAGTGATTGGGCGAGGACTATGTGTCCTTAGCTCAAGGGGAATAAGGTGAAGATGCGGTCTTCTGAGTTGAATCTCAGCCACCCTAACCAGACGTACAGTTGTCACAGCAACTGGAACTGGTCCAACAAATCCTGTGTCTTCAACAAGTAAATGGTTCTATCCTCTCCCTCCCTTTACCTAGAGTTTGTCTTCACGAAGTCATTGCCTATCTGTTGTACCTGTTTGACTTCATTGCTTGACTACTATCGTTGATTGGCTTCATACTATCTTCCATCCTGATCCTTACTACTAAGCTGCTATTAGTCTTGTACTTTCACATCATTGCATACCTATGGTTTGCTTGTTGTAGTTTATCTTCTGCTGCATATCAATTAGGTCATATTGTTTGTCTTCGAAACTTCCACGTTTTGAAAACTTTCATAAAAATCGCCTATTCACCCCCCCTCTAGTCGATAACTAGCACTTTCAAATACTAAGATAAGTTTGATGCTTGATAATTGTTTTGAGATATGAAGATGGTGATATTAGAGTCATGCTAGTTGAGTAGTTATGAATTCAAAGAATACTTGTGCTGAACTTTGTGATTCCCGTAGCATGCACGTATGGTGAACCGTTATGTGATGAACTCGGAGCATGATTTATTTATTGATTGTCTTCCTTATGAGTGGCAGTCGGGGATGAGCGATGGTCTTTTCCTACCAATCTATCCCCCTAGGAGCATGCGCGTAATACTTTGCTTTGATAACTTCTAAATTCTTGCAACAAGTATATGAGTTCTTTATGACTAATGTTGAGTCCATGGATTATACGCACTTTTCCCATCCTTCCACCTTTGCTAGCCTCTCTAATACCGCGCACTTTTCACCGGTATCATACACCCACCATATACCTTCCTCAAAAGAGCCACCATACCTACCTATCATGGCATTTCCATAGCCATTCCGAGATATATTGCCATGCAACTTTCCACCATTCCGTTTATTATGACACGCTCCATCATTGTCATATTGCTAGCATGATCATGTAGTTGACATTGTATTTGTGGCACAACCACGGTTCATAATTCTTTCATACATGTCACTCATGATTCATTGCATATCCCGGTACACCACCGGAGGCATTCATATAGAGTCATACTTTGTTCTAAGTATCGAGTTGTAATTGTTGAGTTGTAAGAAAAATAAAAGTGTGATGATCATCATTATTAGAGCATTGTCCCAAGTGAGGAAAGGATGATGGAGACTATGATTCCCCCATAAGTCGGGATGAGACTCCGGACAAAAAAAAGAGGCCATAAAAAAAGAGAAGAGAAAGGCCCAAATAAAAAAATGAGAGAAAAAGAGAGAAGGGACAATGCTACTATCCTTTTACCACACTTGTGCTTCAAAGTAGCACCAAGATCTTCATGATAGAGAGTCTCTCATTTTGTCACTTTCATATACTAGTGGGAATTATTCATTATAGAACTTGGCTTGTATATTCCAATGATGGGCTTCCCCAAAATGCCCTAGGTCTTCGTGAGCAAGCAAGTTGAATGCACGCCCACTTAGTTTCTTTTGTAGAGCTTTCATATACTTATAGCTCTAGTGCATCCGTTGCATGGCAATCCCTACTCACTCACATTGATATCTATTGATGGGCATCTCCATAGCCCGTTGGTACGCCTAGTTGATGTGAGACTATCTTCCCTCTTTTTGTCTTCTCCACAAGCACCCTTATATTCCACCTATAGTGCTATATCCATGGCTCACGCTCATGTATTGCGTGAAGATTGAATTTTTTTTGAGAATGTCATAAGTAAGAAACAATTGCTTGGCTTGTCATCGAGGTTGTGCATGATTTAAATATTTTGTGTGGGGAAGATGGAGCATAGCCAGACTATATGATTTTGTAGGGATAACTTTCTTTGGCCATGATATTTTGAGAAGACATGATTGCTTTGAATAGTATGCTTGAAGTATTATTATTTTTTATGTCAATATGAACTTTTGTCTTGAATCTTTCGGATCTGAATATTCATATCACAATTAAGAAGATTTACATTGAAATTATGCCAAAGTATCACTTGGCATCAAAAATTCTTTTTTATCATTTACCTACTCGAGGACGAGCAAGAATTAAGCTTGGGGATGCCTGATACATCTCCAACGTATCTATAATATTTGATTGCTCCATGCTACTTTATCTACTATTTTGGACTATATTGGGCTTTATTTTCCACTTTGAGATTATTTTTGGGACTAACCTATTAACCGGAGGCCCAACCCAGAATTGCTGTTTTTTACCTATTTCAGTGTTTCGAAGAAACGGAATATCAAACGGAGTCCAAACGGAATGAAACCTTCGAGAACGTGTTTTTCCAACCGAACGTGATCCAGAAGATTGGACCCTACTCCAAGAAGTGACAGAGGCGGTCACGAGGGTGGAGGGCACGCCCCCCTGGGCGCGCCCCCTACCTCGTGGGCCCCCTGACGCTCCACCGACGTACTCCTTCCTCCTATATATACCTACGTACCCCGAATGATCAGAACAGGAGCCAAAAACCTAATTCCACCGCCGCAACCTTCTGTATCCACGAGATCCCATCTTAGGGCCTGTTCTGGAGCTCCGCCGGAGGGGACATCCATCACGGAGGGCTTCTACATCAACACCATAGCCCCTCCGATGAATTGTGAGTAGTTTACTTCAGACCTTCGGGTCCATAGCTAGTAGCTAGATGGCTTCTTCTCTCTTTTTGGATCTCAATACAAAGTTCTCCCCCTCTCTTGTGGAGATCTATTCGATGTAATCTTCTTTTTGCGGTGTGTTTGTTGAGACCGATGAATTGTGGGTTTATGATCCAGTATTATCTATGGAAAATATTTGATTCTTCTCTGAATTATTTTATGTATGATTGAGTTATCTTTGCAAGTCTCTTCGAATTATCCTTTTTGGTTTGGCCAACTAGATTGGTAGTTCTTGCAATGGGAGAAGTGCTTAGCTTTGGGTTCGATCTTGCGATGTCCTTACCCAGTGACAGAAAGGGTTGTAAGGCACGTATTGTATTGTTGCCATCGAGGATAACAAGATGGGGTTTTTATCATATTGCATGAATTTATTGCTCTACATCATGTCATCTTGCTTAAGGCGTTACTCTATTTTTACTTAATACTCTAGATGCATGCTGGATAGCGGTCGATGAGTGGAGTAATCGTAGTAGATGCAGAATTGTTTCGATCTACTTATTTTGCACGTGATGCCTATATACATGATCACTGCCTGGATATACTCATAACTATGCTCAATTCTGTTAATTGCTCAACAGTAATTTGTTCATCCACCGTAGAATACTTATGCTCTTGAGAGAAGCCACTAGTGAAACCTATGGCCCCCGGGTCTATTCTCATCATATCAATCTCTATCACTTTATTTACTTGCTTTGTTTTTGCTTTGCCTTTTACTTTTTACCTTGCATCTATCTATCAAAAATATCAAAAATATTATTTATTATCTCTATCAGATCTCACTCTCGTAAGTGACCGTGAAGGGATTGACAACCCCTAATCGCGTTGGTTGCGAGTAGCTATCGTTTTGTGTAGGTACGAGGGACTTGTGTGTGGTCTCCTACTGGATTAATACCTTGGTTCTCAAAAACTAAGGGAAATGCTTACGCTACTTTACTGCATCATCCTCTCCTCTTCGAGGAAATCCAACGCAATTCTCAAGAGGTAGCAAGAAGAATTTCTGGCGCCGTTGCCGGGGAGGCTCACGCAAGCAAGTCAGCAAAATCAAGTACCCATCACAATCCCTATCTCTCGCATTACATTATTTGTCATTTGCCTCTCGTTTTCCTCTCCCCCACTTCACCCTTGCCGTTTTATTCGCCCTTGCTCCGTTCAATCTTGTGTTACCATGTGCCTTCTTTTTGCTTGCATCTTCGCTTGCTAAAAGTTTATGGATCCTCATCCACTTGCTAATCTCTTTAATAGATCCAATTATGATGAACCTATTGCTATTGAATTGAGTGCACTAGATTATCTTTATGAGGTTTTGCCTGAAATTCGTGAATCTAAAAATTGTGATGAAATACTTTATGAAGCGATTCACGATAGATCTTTGAATAAAAAGCATGATTGCAATGATTTTACTATAAATTCTCTTGATGTCAATTGTGTTAATGATACGCAAAACCTCAAGCTTGGGGATGCTAGTTTTGCTATGACTACCCATTTGTTGCAATGATCATGATTGGGGTGATTCTTCTTATGATTCTGAAAATTTATTTAAGCCTCATGATGATTATGAGATTGATAATAGTGTTTGCAATAATATCGAAAGTGGGTTTGGAAGAGTGTCAACTTTAGATCCCACATATTTGGAGTATGTTCAATCTTATGGTATTTTTGATAAAAGTGTGTTTGGAGAGGTCATGACTTTAGTTAATGTTAATCCCACTATCTTGGAAGAGTGTCAACTTTGCATGCATGTGGATCGTGTTGAGAATATGTCTTTTGATAGCTATATTGTTGAAATTGCTTATGATTCCACATGTAATTATTATGAGAGAGGAATATATGGTTGTAGAAATTTTCATGTTGCTAAATTACCTCTCATTATGTTGAGATTGCTATTGTTTCTTTCCGCTTCCTTCCGTATGCTAGTTTTTGCTTGCCTTGACAATTTCTTTGCCTATAAGATGCCTATCCATAGGAAGTATGTTAGACTTAGATGTGTTTGTAACGTGTTTTATGATGCTCTCTTTGTGCTTCAATTCTTGTCTTTCTTGTGAGCATCATTGAAATCTCAATGCCTAGCTAGGGGCGTTAAACGATAGCGCTTGTTGGGAGGCAACCCAATTTTATTTGTGCTTTTTATTTTTGCTTCTGTTTAGGAATAAATAATCCATATAGCTTCTGTTGGGATGTAGTTTTATGTTTTAATTAGTGTTTGTGCCAAGTAGAACCTATAGGATAACCTACGATGATAGTTGATTTGATTCTTCTAAAAAACAGAAACTTTACACGCACAAATATAATTTTGTTAAATCACAAGAACGTGCGTTTGCGTTGATTCTGTTTGCTGCTGTTCAATAAACAAATTGTCCAGGACTTTCTATGTTGGTAGAATTTTTAGAGTTCTAGAAGTTTGCGTTAGTTACAGATTGCTACAGACTGTTTTGTTTTTGACAGATTCTGTTTTACGTGTGTTGTTTGCTTATTTTGATGAATCTATGGCTAGTGAAATAGTTTGTAATCCATATAGAAGTTGGAATACAGTACGTTTAACACCAATATAAATAAAGAATGAGTTCGTTATAGTACCTTGAAGTAGTCTTTTGTTTTCTTTATCTAACGGAGCTCACGAGATTTCTGTTGAGTTTTGTGTTGTGAAGTTTTCAAGTTTTTGGTGAATTCTTTTGATGGATTATGGAACAAGGAGTGGCAAGAGCCTAAGCTTGGGGATGCCCATGGCACCCCCAAGATAATCCAAGGACACCAAAAAGTCAAAGCTTGGGGATGCCCTGGAAGGCATCCCCTCTTTCGTCCACTTCCATCGGTAATTTACTTGGAGCTATATTTTTATTCACCACATGATATGTGTTTTGCTTGGAGCGTCTTGTATTATTTGCCTCTTTGCTTGTTAGTTTACCACAATCGTCCTTTCTGTACACACCTTTTGAGAGATCCATATATGAATTGGAATTTATTAGAATACTCTATGTGCTTCACTTATACCTTTTGAGCTTGAGAGTTTTGCTCATAGTGCTTCACTTATATCTTTTGAGCGTGATAATTTTTGCTCTAGTGCTTCACTTATATCTTTTAGAGCACGGTGGTGAATTTGTTTTAAAGAAACTATTGATCTCTCGTGATTCACTTGGATTATTTTGAGAGTCATTAATAGCATGGTAATTCGCATAATGTTAATATACTTGGTGTTCAAGATATGTGAACTTTTTTTGAGTGCGTTGAATACTAAGATAAGTTTGATGCCTGATAATTGTTTTGAGATATGAAGATGGCGATATTAGAGTCATGTTAGTTGAGTAGTTATGAATTCAAAGAATACTTGTGTTGAAGTTTGTGATTCCTGTAGCATGCACGTATGGTGAACCGTTATGTGATGAACTCGGAGCATGATTTATTTATTGATTGTCTTCCTTATGAGTGGCGGTCGGGGACGAGCGATGGTCTTTTCCTACCAATCTATCCCCCTAGGAGCATGCGCGTAATACTTTGCTTTGATAACTTCTAAATTTTTGCAACAAGTATATGAGTTCTTTATGACTAATGTTGAGTCCATGGATTATACGCACTTTTCCCATCCTTCCACCTTTGCTAGCCTCTCTAATACCGTGCACTTTTTGCCGGTATCATACACCCACCATATACCTTCCTCAAAAGAGCCACCATACCTACCTATCATGGCATTTCCATAGCCATTCCGAGATATATTGCCATGCAACTTTCCACCGTTTCGTTTATTATGACACGCTCCATCATTGTCATATTGCTAGCATGATCATGTAGTTGACATTGTATTTGTTGCAAAGCCACCGTTCATAATTCTTTCATACATGTCACTCATGATTCATTGCATATCTCGGTACACCGCCGGAGGCATTCATATAGAGTCATACTTTGTTCTAAGTATCGAGTTGTAATTGTTGAGTTGTAAGAAAAATAAAAGTGTGATGATCATCATTATTAGAGCATTATCCCAAGTGAGGAAAGGATGATGGAGACTATGATTCCCCCATAAGTCGGGATGAGACTCCGGACAAAAAAAAAGAGGCCATAAAAAAAGAGAAGAGAAAGGCCCAAATAAAAAAATGAGAGAAAAAGAGAGAAGGGATAATGCTACTATCCTTTTACCACACTTGTGCTTCAAAGTAGCACCAAGATCTTCATGATAGAGAGTCTCTCATTTTGTCACTTTCATATACTAGTGGGAATTATTCATTATAGAACTTGGCTTGTATATTCCAATGATGGGCTTCCTCAAAATGCCCTAGGTCTTCGTGAGCAAGCAAGTTGGATGCACACCCACTTAGTTTCTTTTGTAGAGCTTTCATATACTTATAGCTCTAGTGCATTCGTCGCATGGCAATCCCTAGTCACTCACATTGATATCTATTGATGGGCATCTCCATATCCCGTTGGTACGCCTAGTTGATGTGAGACTATCTTCCCTCTTTTTGTCTTCTCCACAAGCACCCTTATATTCCACCTATAGTGCTATATCCATGGCTCACGCTCATGTATTGCGTGAAGATTGAAAAAGTTTTGAGAATGTCATAAGTATGAAACAATTGCTTGGCTTGTCATCGGGGTTGTGCATGATATAAATATTTTGTGTGGGGAAGATGGAGCATAGCCAGACTATATGATTTTGTAGGGATAACTTTCTTTGGCCATGATATTTTGAGAAGACATGATTGCTTTGAATAGTATGCTTGAAGTATTATTATTTTTTATGTCAATATGAACTTTTGTCTTGAATCTTTCGGATCTGAATATTCATATCACAATTAAGAAGATTTACATTGAAATTATGCCAAAGTATCACTCCGCATCAAAAATTCTTTTTTATCATTTACCTACTCGAGGACGAGCAGGAATTAAGCTTGGGGATGCCTGATACATCTCCAACGTATCTATAATTTTTGATTGCTCCATGCTACTTTATCTACTGTTTTGGACTATATTGGGCTTTATATTCCACTTTTATATTATTTTTGGGACTAACCTATTAACCGGAGGCCCAGCCCAGAATTGCTGTTTTTTGCCTATTTCAGTGTTTCGAAGAAACGGAATATCAAACGGAGTCCAAACGGAATGAAACCTTCGGGAACGTGATTTTCCAACCAAACGTGATCCAGGAGACTTGGACCCTACTCCAAGAAGTGCCAGAGGCAGTCACGAGGGTGGTGGGCGCACCCCCCCTGGGCGCGCCCCCCTACCTCGTGGGCCCCCTGACGCTCCACTGACGTACTCCTGCCTCCTATATATACCTATGTACCCCCGAACAATCAGAACAAGAGCCAAAAACCTAATTCCACCGCCTCAACCTTCTGTATCCATGAGATCCCATCTTGGGGCCTGTTCCGGAGCTCCGCCGGAGGGGGCAACCATCACGGAGGGCTTCTACATCAACACCATAGCCCCTCCGATGAAGTGTGAGTAGTTTACTTCAGACCTTCGGGTCCATAGCTAGTAGCTAGATGGCTTCTTCTCTCTTTTTGGATCTCAATACAAAGTTCTCCCCCTCTCTTGTGGAGATCTATTCGATGTAATCTTCTTTTTGCGGTGTGTTTGTTGGGACCGATGAATTGTGGGTTTATGATCCAGTATTATCTATGGAAAATATTTGATTCTTCTTTGAATTCTTTTATGTATGATTGAGTTATCTTTGCAAATCTCTTCGAATTATCCTTTTTGGTTTGACCAACTAGATTGATAGTTCTTGCAATGGGAGAAGTGCTTAGCTTTGCATTCGATCTTGCGGTGTCCTTACACAGTGATAGAAAGGGTTGCAAGGCACGTATTGTATTGTTGCCATCGAGGATAACAAGATGGGGTTTTTATCATATTGCATGAATTTATCGCTCTACATCATGTCATCTTGCATAAGGCGTTACTCTGTTTTTACTTAATACTCTAGATGCATGCTGGATAGCGGTCGATGAGTGGAGTAATTGTAGTAGATGTAGAATCGTTTCGATCTACTTTTTTTGGACGTGATGCCTATATACATGATCATTGCCTAGATATACTCATAACTATGCTCAATTCTGTCAATTGCTCAACAGTAATTTCTTCACCCATCGTAGAATACTTATGCTCTTGAGAGAAGCCACTAGTGAAACCTATGGCCCCCGGGTCTATTCTCATCATATCAATCTCTATCACTTTATTTACTTGCTTTGTTTTTACTTTGCCTTTTACTTTTTACCTTGCATCTATCTATCAAAAATATCAAAAATATTATTTATCATCTCTATCAGATCTCACTCTCATTAGTGACCGTGAAGGGATTGACAACCCCTAATCGCGTTGGTTGCGAGTAGCTATCGTTTTGTGTAGGTACGAGGGACTTGTGCATGGTCTCCTATGGGATTGATACCTTGATTCTCAAAAACTGAGGGAAATACTTACGCTACGTTGCTGCATCATCCTCTCCTCTTCGGGGAAATCCAACGCAGTGCTCAAGAGGTAGCACCTCCTGACAGACTTTGAGGTAAGTAATTCGAATTATGAGAAAGTATCACAGTATAGACAGTAGCCCCTGATTCTCTGTTTGGTGTTCGAAAAGAAAGGCCGAACAGAGGATCAAATATTATTCCCAGGAGTCTAATCATATTATGTCTATGTGAATGAGCAGGCGTCGCTGCTAGCTGCCGCTACCGCCACTGCGGAGGTCACCAGACTGAGGCAGAAACTGGGGCGGGCCGAAGAAGAGCTCGTACTCATGAAGAGGTAGCTCGAGGAGAACAAAGGTAAGTAATACCCCGTCTGAATGTTATATAAAGGAAAAAATCAGTGATGCTAATAGAAGCATGATGAAATTTAATAGGGGCCACGACCGAAGTGGCGGCCCTTAAGAAGGCGCTGTCCGAGGCTGAAGGCAAAGCGGCCAAGGAGCACACCGAGCGCGAAAAACAAGAGGCTCGACTTGATGAGGTCCAGGAAGAGCTCCAGGATTTCGTCAAAAAATTTGAGTCCCTGGAGCGTGACTCCAAGACGCAATAGTCAAAGCTTGCGAAGGCCCGTCAAAGCGCGCTAGACGCCAAGGCCGAAGCCCAGAAGGCCCTCCAGGAAATTGAGGCGGCCAAGAAGATAGTTGTGGGTAAGGCTTTCATTATGCAAAGCAAGCATGTGAAGGAGACTTTCCTTTTATTTACCTGAATTCGGAGCTCTTCAGGAGCATTTGCAGATCTGCCTCGCAGTATCTCTGATGCCGCAGCATTCTACCGGGCTGAGGAAGTGAGCTCGACGGATAAGCTGTTTTGGTACCAGTATATTGGGGCCAAACATCCGATGCCCTTGAGTGACCAGCTGAAGCAACTGGCCGAACTTCACAAGGCGGCCGAAATGGCCATGAAGGACTTCATAGTCCGGTTGTGGCCTGGCGAGCCCCTGCCCAGCAGCTACTTCAGCCTTGTCAAGCGGATGGTAAATGCCTTTCCGCAGTTTGAAGTCGTTAAGCGATCCATCTGCATTGAGGGTGCGCGCAGGGCCTTGCCCCGTGCGAAAGTGCACTGCGGGAAGATGGACACCGTGAAGCTGGTGACAGAGGGGCCGCCGAAGGGCAAGGAGCATCGCCACCCCGAACAGTACTATGACAATGTTATTAAGGGTGACCGCTGAGGGAGTCCTGGATTAGGGGGTATCCGGATAGCCGGACTATATACTTTGTCCGGAATGTTGAACCATGAAGATACAAGACTCAAGACTTCGTCCCGTGTCCGGATGGGACTCTCCTTTGCATGGAAGACAAGCTTGGCGATCCAGATATTAGATTTCCTTCTTTGTAACCGACTCTGTGTAAACCCTAGCCCCCTCCGGTGTCTATATAAACTGGAGAGTTTGATCCGTATAGGGACAATCATAATCATCATAGGCTAGCTTCTAGGCTTTAGCTTCTACGATCTCGTGGTAGATCAACTCTTGTAATACTCATATCATCAAGATCAATCAAGCAGGAAGTAGGGTTTTACCTCCATCGAGAGGGCCCAAACCTGGGTAAAACATCGTGTCCCTTGCCTCCTATTACCATTAGCCTAAGATGCATAGATCGGGACCCCCTACCCAAGATCCACCGGTTTTGACACCGACATTGGTGCTTTCATTGAGAGTTCCTCTGTGTCATCGCTACAAAGCTCGATGGCTTCTTCAATCATCAACAACCATGTGGTCCACGATGAGACTTTTCTCCCCGAACAGATCTTCGTCTTCGGCGACTTCGCACTATGGGCCAATTTGCTTGGCCATCTGGAGCAGATCGACAGCTATGCCCCTGGCCATCAGGTCAGGTTTGGAAACTTGAACTACATGGCCGATATCCGTGGAGACTTGATCTTCGATGGATTCGGCCTACGCCAGGAGCACCGAGCAGTCACAATCAGCACGGCTTAGACCTGCTATCGGACAATACTCGGGATATCGCACCTGCAGGAGCCCCAGAGATAAATCTGAGGTGATTGCGTCGTCCGAGGACGGGTGGATGGACCCCGCCCCGGAGGCCGCACACTCATCGGCGGTAGAGCTGAACACAGACTTTACCCCCAAAGAAGCATGTGCCTCCGGACCCCTGGACTCGTGTCTGGCTGTAGGTCCCAGACCGCGCACCCCCGAGCCAGCCGAATCTGGCTGGGCTCCAGTAATGGAATTTGCCGCTGCAGATATCTTCCAGCACTCGCCCTTTGGCGACATGCTGAACTCACTAAAGTCTCTCTCTTTGTCAGGAGACTCTTGGCCGAACTATGTCCGGCTCAAGGGGGAAGAAGGCGACGAAGAAATTCGTTGCCCACCCACCACCCACTTCATAGCCACTGTCAATGACGTAACAGACATGCTTGACTTCGACTCTGATAACACTAACGGATGGACGTCGGCGCAGGAGACGATTCAGAACCACCACCCACGGGGCGCTGGACTGCCACCTCATCATATGATATAGGGACAATTGCATTTTTACCCCTACTTGGTTCCTACCCACGGGTTTTTCCCTTACTTTTCGAGCTTGCTCTGTTTTTCCCTTACTTTTTCCATCGAGGTCCCTCGAATGCCCTTTGACTATTTGACCAAAACTTTGAAAATTCATAACTAATTCATATGAACTCAGAAAAATGCAAATAAGATATCAAAATGTTTAGATAAACATTACCTTTATGAGCATATCATTTGCATTCAGGACAAAAGCATCATTTAAACTACCCAAGGTAATTAATGTTATTAACATTATTAAAAATAAATAGGTAGAAACAATATTTTTTTCATGAATAAAAATTACAAGCATATGTAGGTGATGTTTTCTTAACATCCTCATACCTTATTTTGCATTTTCCCGAGTTTGTATCAACTTGTTATGAAGTTTCCAAATAATGGTCAAAGTTGTTAGAACATTCATAACAAGTTGATACAAACTCAGAAAAATGCCAATAAATTATCAGGATGTTCATAAAACATCACCTACATTTGCATGCAATTTTTATTCATGAAAAAAATATTGTTTATACCTATTTATTTTTAATAATGTTAATAATATTAATTACCTCGGGTAGTTTAAACGATGCTTTTTTCCTGAATGCAAATGATATGCCCATAAAGGTAATGTTTATCTGAACATTTTGATATCTTATTTGCATTTTTCTGAGTTCATATGAATTAGTTATGAATTTTCAAAGTTTTGGTCAAACGGTCAAAGGGCATTCGAGGGACCTCGATGGAAAAAGTAAGGGCAAAACTGAGCAAGATCGAAAAGTAAGGGCAAAACCCATGCGTAGGAACCAACTAGGAGTCAAAATGTAATTGTCCCTATGATATATACATGGTGGATACGCCTAAGGAGGACGATGGCGACAAAACGGAGGATAAAGCCCCCGGACAAAAGCCAAAACGACGGCGCAGACGCTGCTCTAAGTCCAGGCACAATAAAAATAGCGATAACAACGCTAGAAAGATCGACACCCCAGTCAACTCCGAAGGCAACAACGACCATATGGACCCAGCGATGGAGCAGGATGAGCCAGGTCACGCCGAACACAGCCCGGAGCAGACGCTCGATCACAGTGATCCCGAGGGACGAACTCATCAAACTGCCTCGGGACAGGAGCACAGTCCGGACGACGATGCATTCATCATCCCGGAAACACGTTTGGAACGAGATAACCTCCACAGAAGGCTTATGGCGACTGCGAGAAGTCTAAAGAAGCAGAAGCAAAGGCTTAAAGCCGCACAGGAAACACTCAATTGCAGATGGAATAAAGTACTAGACACTGAAGAAAAATACAGCGATGATCGCCACACAAATAGCTATCCAAAGCGCATGATGTTGCCAGAATTCGACGATGAGGCCGTTCCACCGAAGAACAATACGGCCAGTAGGTCGGACCAACCACTCCGTAACCGCAATAGAGCAGCTACTGACGCCGCACACGATTTACGTGAGATCCTGGATAAAAAGGCCGGAGCGACCAGGTCCATCTATGGATCTAGAGGACACGTTCCGGTGCGGGATTATGGTCGCCAAAACGATCAAACTGATCGAGTACCAGTTCGGAATCAACACCGAACACAACAACAGCCGACTGCATGCCACAACACGTCCAGATATAGAGGGGCTACTCACCCTCTGTGCTTCACCGAAGAGGTACTGGACCACGACTTTCCACAGGGTTTCAAACCTGTGAACATAGAGGCATATGACGGAACAACAGACCTCGGGGTCTGGATTGAGGATTTTATCCTGCATATCCACATGGCTCGTGGGGACGACCTCCATGCCATCAAATACCTTCCCCTCAAGTTGAAGGGACAGCTCGGCACTGGTTGAAAAGCCTCCCCAAAAATTCAATCAGAAGTTGGGAGGAACTCGAGGATGCTTTCAGGGCAAATTTTCAAGGGACCTATGCCTGACCTCCGGACGCGGACGATTTAAGTCACATAATTCAACAGCCCGGAGAGTCCGCCCGCAAGCTTTGGAACAGATTCCTCACTAAGAAGAATCAAATTGTCGATTTTCTGGATGCCAAAGCCTTAGCGGCCTTCAAGCACAGTATCCGAGATGAGTGTCTTGCCAGACACCTCGGCCAAGAAAAGCCATGGACAATGGCAGCCTTAACAAGCCTTATGACCCGCTTTTGCGCGGGTGAAGATAGTTGGTTGGCCCGTAGAGGCACCAGCGACCCAAGTACATCCGAAATCAGGGATGGCAACGGGAAGCCACGGCGCAATAAAAACAAACGTCGAAACAAGGAAGAAAGTTCGGATAACACAACGGTCAACGCCAGATTCAGGGGCTCTCGACCCGGCCAACAAAAGAAGCCACTTAAATGCAGCAAAGAAGGACCGTCCGGCCTGAACAAAGTCCTGGACAGACTATGCCAAATCCATGGCACCCCCGAAAAACCTGCGAACCACACTCACAGAGAATGCTGGGTCTTTAAGCAGGCCGGCAAATTAAATGCCAAACACAAGGGAAGTGAAACACCAAGTGAAGACGAGGATGAGCCTCGCGAGCCGAACACTGGGGGATAGAAAAAATTCCCACCAGAGGTAAAAACAGTAAACATGATCCACGCGACTCACATACCCACGAGAAGGTGCGAACGCACGCTCAGAGACGCATACGCTATAGAGCCCGTCGCCCCAAACATAACCACTGGTCGGCCTGCCCGATCACCTTCGATCACAGGGACTATCCAACTAGTATACGACACGGAGGATCAGCTACCTTGGTGCTCAACCCAATAATCGACGGATACCATCTCACTCGCGTCCTCATGGACGGCGGCAGTAGTCTTAATCTAATATACCAGGACATTGTCCGCAGGATGGGGATAGACCCATCCAGAATCAGCCAAAAGTAACACCACCTTTGAAGAGGTGATACCAGGCATTGAAGCCCGCTACAGGGGCTCCCTCGTACTAGAGGTGACATTCGGTTCCCCAGGCAACTTCAGAAGCGAAGAACTACTCTTCACCATCGCCCCCCTCCAAAGTGGTTATCATGCATTGCTGGGGAGAATGGCCTTCGCCCGCTTCAACGCAGTGCCGCACTATGCCTACCTTAAACTCAAGATGCCCGGTCCACGTGGTGTCATCACCGTTAACGGCAATACAAAGCATTCCCTACGCGCGGAGGAGTACGCGACGGCTCCAGCAGCCGGACACTAAGCGGCCTCTAATATCAGAACGCATGATCGGTCGTCAAGACCACGGACACGGTTAGACGAGTCCGGCAGCCCAGATAAACCTGAGTTGGGTGCTATACATGTAATCCTATAAAGGACACCAGGGGCTTCAAATATTCAATAAGGCCCACCTTTTGGCTCGACCTCATTAATAGGCCAATGTCCTACACTTCTACTATCCATTGATAATAGTAAATTCTTCGCACGCTTATGTCATACTCTTCTACATGAGTTTTCCTTTTTACAGACACCATTAGTACGACACCCTCCCAGGACACGGCACAACAGAGACAAAGGCGCAGACGTGCAGCAGGGCCCCGCTCAAAGGTTTCTCTTTAGATTAAGCCCCTGTGTAAATCTTCTTTATTGTCTCTTGTTGCTCACACATCCCATGGGTACTACACCCACAGAGGATACTGTCGTTATTGGCATTTCGCCACGACAGACTAATGCACGTACTTGGAAATATAGGGTTCATAATAAAGGGCGTTACTCAGCCCAGTATATGTTATAAAGACCAAATACCTTCGGGAGTGTTCGGCGTCGCGAGTTTGGCCTTATATGCATCAGCTCCGAATCACGTCTTTGGTCAAATGTTGGGTTTGCCCGGCTCCTGGGTTTGCCGCCTTACGTTTCGTTCTTATTGGCTAAGGCGGCCAAAGGAGAACTACTGCGATTGTGCCCTGGTTATTCCGGATGAGTACCTCGGTAGAGAAAGTCGAAAACTGACTGTCATGATATAGCGAGAGACTGTTCAACCATTCGAAGACTTATCGGAATCTTTAGGATTCCTCCGCATTAACGAAGGACTGTTTCCCGGTCATGTACACACGCACCCGTATTCGGATGCATGCAAAAGTACCAGGGGCTACATAGTAGCCCCACCGTTAAACTCCTATGGCTAAGTGAAAGTGTTAAAGCTATATAGTCCGGTTGCCTAGTTCGACGTGCGATCACCTCCTTAATGGACCAAGACGTTGGATCAAGTGTGATTACGCATATTTTCGCGAACACCCCCGCATTATATGCATGGGGGCCGAAGCCAACGACTGCTAACTTCCAAAATTGCATATATACATAAAACAGCCGCACAGGAGGCACAATAACACTTTCGGGCAAAAAGTATAAACATAGCATCCATAATTAAAATAACACTGTTTTTACAATGAAACGATTTGTCACTCGAACATGACATTCTTAGAGCACTGAGCCTCTATTAAGCGAGCACCTTCTACTACCTGCTCCAAGTAGTGCTCGGCCGAATCCTGGCCTCCCGCCGGATTCTGGGTCGCAATGATGGTGGCCTCAATATCTGTCCAATATGCTTTAACGTGGGCAAGAGCCATCCGTGCACCCTCTATGCACGCCGACCTCTTCATGGCATCGATCCACGATACGGCACCAAGGAATTGTTGCACTAAACCAAAATAACTGTCCGACTTAGGCCCCTTCGGCCATAGGTGGTCTATTACAGACCGCATGGCAAGACCGGACAGCCTATGGAGCTCGGCCACAGCAGCCATCCTTTCACTTAATGGCAATGGGCGCGTTGGAGCACTGAATTGCGACCAGAACAGCTTTTCCACTTCATTATCTTTTTGATCCTCGACGAACTTGGCCGCATCAGCCGTACTCTTCGCCAAATCCACATACGCGTCTGCAGGGCTCTAGCATCGATCCAGAGGAGCATACTTTGGATCTAAGAACTTCATCCGCAACAAATAGGGGTTTCCAGCCGCGATTTCGCTGGCCTGTCGAAGCTCCTCCCGCGCATCGCTAATTTTGGAACACTTCTCCTTGGCCGCATCATGCGCTTTCTTCAGGTCAGCCGAATTAGCCTTATTCTCTTTTTCAAGGAGCTCATACCGGTCGGCGGCATTTTTCAGCTCCACAGCCATCTCGGCTATTTTGTCTTCGCTTCGGCGACGAGTAGCCTGTTCGGCTCTCAACTCTTCGGCCGCCTTTAGGGCAGCCGCATTGCTAGCCTGGGCTTGTTCCTTGGCCAGGGCAAGTTCCGCCCTCAAGGCTTCCACGACAGCAGCTCTGTCTACAGTCCAAGCATATCACATTAAAATTATGCTCCTCTCAATTTTCCCTATAACAAATAACGAAAGCAGAGCACATACCTTATGACTCATTAAGCCGCTCATTCACAAGTGTGATATCGGCATCAATAATTCCAATCTGTCACCTCAGTTCGGCGACTTCAATGGACCGGTCGGCTGCCGGACCGTTAGCCACATGTGCATAAATGCAGTATGGTCATTACTCAACAATGTGATCCTCTGTTTGCCGCCTTGGGCTGGCAACCAGAGTCTCAGGGGCTACTATCCATATGGAGCACACCTAGCGCGTGCGCCACAATCAAGAATTGCGTATTCCATTACATACCTCAAAGCCTCTGAGCAGGCTCGTAAAAGCTTCATTCAATCCGCTTGTGGCGGATAAAATCTTCTCAAGCACCGTGCTCATTAATGAATGGTGATCCTCTGAGAGAGCAGCTCGCTCCAGAAGGACCGTCAGCGTATCCGACCGGTCACCAAATTGTGCTGGACCTTTCTTATCGCCCCTCATGGGACCCGAACGCTCTGGGCTCAGGGCGGCCGAAGTACTAGCTTCTAGCCTCAGAAAATCTGGACTCCTCCATGACAACACCTCGGGGTCGCCCACCCCATGAGGCAGAGAGGTTGGTGGGGTTTCACTCTCCATCATCTCCGGAAGGAGATCCCTCGAAGACGAACTCTGTTGAGAAGAGCTGCTGGCCGGACTGCAAAGAATGGATCATGGTTACTATTCTCAGAGGAGGAAGCACTAGCTTTGTATTTACGATTAACTTACATCTCGGTTGAGGGCTGGCCCATTTGTGGTTATGGCGCGGTGAAGACGCCCTTCGGGGCAGGGCCCCCTGGTGAAGTTTTCTTCCCTTGTTTGGGCACCTCGGCCTCCAAGCCTTCGGAGGCGGCCCTCTTCTTCCCGCGAGGGGAGGAGACATTAGATTCCCCTCCCCGACTATCCTCCTTTGGGGAGGTAGTAATTCCCCCGGTTTGGATGTGCAATATGTGAAGTTCTGCTTCTCTGTTCTTCCCTTCGTCTTTCCCCGAGGGCACTTTACTTAGCACACGACCAAGCATCTTGGCTATGGCGGGGCTAGGCGAGCCTTCGGGAAGTGGCGTCAGACACCTGATTCTCTCCGCCTTGCTGAGCCATTCCTGGCCACGGAGGATTTTAAGAATAATGTTATGATAACTATAAACAAAGTGTTTGGTTTCTGGGTTACTTACTTGGGTATCTGGGCGGTTGCAGCTCAGGCCCACATCCTCGGTGGTGCCCGGACACTTTACTTGTGGTCCGAAGAATAACTTATACATCCCTTCAAGCGTCATGCCGAAGAAATGCAGAATAGTCCGCAGACCTTCCAGATTGAACTCCCACATCCGGAGAGGCCGACGTTTGCACGACAACATCTGTCGGACTAGCATTACCTGAATTATGCTGACAAGGCTAATGTCCCTCTCAAGAAGCTCCCGGATGTGGCTCTGCAAGGTTGGTACACCATTAGCAGGCCCGCAATCCCGTCCTACATTGGCCCATGACGCCAGTTGAGGCGGAGGGCCCGAACGGAAGTCGGGGGCAGCCACCCACTTTGTGCCTCTAGGAGCCGTGACGTAAAACCACCTCCGCTGCCATAGATCGGACACCTCTGGGAAGGAGCCCTCTGGCCACGGGGCGTCGGTGTTCCTGCTTATTACATCACCTCCACACCCCGTGTGTCGCCCCTCAATCATCTTCGGCTTCACATTGAAGGTCATAAGCCATAAGTCGAAGTGTGGGGTGAAGTGGAGAAAAGCTTCGCACACAATGATGAACGATGAGATGTGAAGGATGGCGTCCGGAGCTAGATCATGAAAATCTAGCCCGTAGTAGAACAAGAGCCCTCTCACAAAGGGATCAAGGGTGAAGCCTAAGCCTCGGAGGAAGTGAGAAATAAATACGACGCTCTCGTTGGGCTCAGGAGTAGGGATGACCTGCCCTAGAGCAGGAAGCCTATGCTTGATGTCGGCGGTCAGATATCTGACCTCCCTAAGCTTCGCGATGTCCTCTGTGACCGATGAGGCCATCCACCAGTCGTGAAGGTTGGATCCGGACATGATTGAAGCTTGGGCTTCGGGTGTTAGAACTCGAGATGCGAAAAGGCGCAAGCGAGGTAGAAAAGAGGGATAGGCCTCGGCCCCTCTATAAAGGGGGTGAATATCAAGCGTCCTCAGCGAAACCGCTCGGGACTTACCTAAAAACACGGAGTCATACCAATAGGCGTCATGGGGTTGCACGCGCTCGTATTGATGGAGGATCCTGCGATAAGAGGAATGTGATCTCTGCTTTGGCAAGGCGTGCCAATAAAACCGCCTCGCAACGTGTGTCGAGGCAGGCCAAGAAAATAAGTTCATATTGGACAGGCGACGATGTAAGGGCTCCCTGCAAGAAAAATTATTAGCAGATCAGATTTGTGGGGTGTTGTGCCCTCTACGATGGTGTGCGGAAGTTATATCACAGAGCCGGTCACAATCCTTAAATCTGCTTTGGAGTATTCGGAGATGGAACCCGCCTTGCAATGCTAAAGACAAAACTGCACGCCGGACTCATCGTCATTGAAGCCTAGTTCAGGGGATACTGAGGGAGTCCTGGATTAGGGGGTATCCGGACAGCTGGACTATATACTTTGGCCGGACTGATGAACCATGAAGATACAAGAGTCAAGACTTCGTCCCGTGTCCGGATGGGACTCTCCTTTGCGTGGAAGACAAGCTTGGCGATCCGGATATTAGATTTCCTTCTTTGTAACCGACTCTGTGTAAACCCTAACCCCCTCCGGTGTCTATATAAACCGGAGGGTTTGATCCGTATAGGGACAATCATAATCATCATAGGCTAGCTTCTAGGGTTTAGCCTCTACGATCTCGTGGTAGATCAACTCTTGTAATACTCATATCATCAAGATCAATCAAGCAGGAAGTAGGGTTTTACCTCCATCGAGAGGGCCCGAACCTGGGTAAAACATCGTGTCCCTTGCCTCCTGTTACCATTAGCCTAAGACGCATAGATCGGGACCCCATACCCGAGATCCACCGGTTTTGACACCGACACCCGCCTTGTGGCGGATGAATGTACTAAGGATGTGATGTTTGAATGAATGTACTCATGTCATCCTGTAATATCAAAACCAGTTCATGTGCGCTATATAGTGCTTTCTATTTTAAAATATTACCTTATGTGCGGCCGTTTATAAAATCTTGAGAGTTGGCCAGTCGTCGGCTTCTGCCCCCATGTAACTAGTACTGGGGTGTTCGGGATAAATATAAACACTCTTTATCCAAATTTTTTGTCCTTTGAAGGAGGTGTTTAGTGCCGCGAACGAGGCAATCGGACTATACGGCTTTATCGCTCTCACTTAGCCATAGAAGTCTACTTTTAAATTTTGGTGAAGCCCCTAGTATCCGGAAGGCCGGACTCGGGGCGCTATACACGCCTAAATCGGACGAGGCCGATTCCTCGCCTGAAGAGGAAAAAATCTTTAAGGATTTGAGACCTCTCGAACAGCGACCAGCTCTCGCCTTATCATGACAGTCAGTTTTCGGCTTTCTCTACTGAGGTGCTCGTCCGGAAGAACCGGGACACAATCGCAGTAGTTCTCCCTGCGCTACCTTAGCCGATATAGCGGAACGTAAGGTACCAAAACATAGGAGTCGGGCAAACCCAACTATTGACCCAAGACATGATTCGGAGCTGATGCATATAGTGCTATAAGTTCGGGGTGCTGCACTGTCGAAAGTGTTCGGACTTTTCTTGCCAGTTTATGGGGTACTGAAGCCCATGGCAAACTAGTCATCCCAAAATGCACGAGTATAATAAATAAGTAGTAAAGGAAAGGGGTAAATAAACGTAATAGCAAGCTAACACTGTATACTATTTTCCCTTGTTATTCAAATGATACGTCAAAGCGTACATATACAAGTAGTGCAATAAGCAAAATAGGACTGTTTGACACATCCTGACCAGGAGCGGGCTGTATGCGGGTATGTAAAACAGGTATAACGATTGTTATTAGAGACCACCTGAGGATTCCCTTGTACGCCAAAGATTCTTGTCCTCCTGGTGTGTCCGTCCCGCTATGTGTGTCCGATAGCCGGTCTTTTGGAAGAGCCTACGGAAGATAGGGACCTGGAAGCAAAGAGGTGCAAAAAATGCGCGTGTCCTGGTGCGGTCGAGCCGCATTATGGACCGTGTCATGGCCGTGCCTCCGCCTATGCCCATGGTATTTTAAGTGCGTAATTATGTACGCGTGGCACGAATGTCGCCGCTTGGTTGGGAGTAGGGCGGAGGCCGAATTGCTAGTCGAGCTCTGGTCATGCTGGACGATCCTGTAGCGGAGTACTCCGGACTCGCTTGGCGGTCTTCGGGTTCTTTATCGCCGAATTGGCTGTTTGCCTAAGGAGGCTCTTTTGCACTTCCGTTGCTAGGGCTGCAGTGTGCTCCTCCGTACAAAGCGAGCGCTTTGTGTTTCCATTAACTGTAATAACCCCGTGAGGTCCAGGCATTTTGAACTTGAGATATGCATAATGCGGTACCGCATTGAATTTGGCAAATGCGGTTCGTCCGAGCAGTGCGTGATAGCCGCTACAGAAAGGGATGATGTCGAAGATTAACTCCTCGCTCCGGAAGTTGTCCGGAGATCAAGTCTCCGTGGATGTCGGCAGTATAGTCCAAGCTTCCAAACCTGACCTGATGGCCAGGGGCGTAGCTACCGATCTGCTCTAGATGGCCAAGCGAGTTGGCCCGCAGTACGAAGCCGCCGAATACGAAGATCTGTCCGGGAAGGAAAACCTCCCCCTGGACTGCATCGTTGAAGATGATTGAAGGTTCCATCAAACCTTATCGCGACGGCATAGTGGAACTCTCAATGAAAGCACTAATGTCGGTGTCAAAACCGACGGATCTCGAGTAGGGGGTCCCGAACTGTGCATCTAAGGCTAATGGTAATAGGAGGCAGGGGACGAGATGTTTTACCCAAGTTCGGGCCCTCTCGATGGAGGTAATACTCTACTTCCTGCTTGAATGATCTTGATGATATGAGTATTACAAGAGTTGATCTACCACGAGATCGTAGAGGCTAAACCCTAGAAGCTAGCCTATGATTATGATTGTTGTTGTCCTATGGACTAAACCCCCCGGTTTATATAGACACCGGAGGGGGCTAGGGTTACACAGAGTCGGTTACATAGAAGGAGATCTACATATACGAATTGTCAAGCTTGCCTTCCACGCAAAAGAGAGTCCCATCCGTACACGGACGAAGTCTTCAATCTTCTATCTTCATAGTTCAACAGTCCGGCCAAAGTATATAGTCCGGCTGTCCGAGGACCCCTTAATCCAGGACTCCTTCAGAGTCCTCTCAACACCACCTCCTGAAGATCAAGCTTAGAGAGCCGCATAGCACTATGCATTTTCAAGCTTTTTGGTAACTTGTTGCCAAAGGGGGAGAAAGTGTATAGATCATAGGCTTCGAGAGAGAGAGAGAGAGAGAGAGCTTTGCTTCTTTTGCTACTTATTTGCTAGTTTGCTTGGTTGATACTTTATGTTTATGTGTGTGAGATACTTTGAATGGTCATGTGTTTGATCATATCATACTTAATGCTTGTGCTTGGATGATGATATTATCTATCTTTTATGTATGATCATTCACTTTGCCTTGGTGATGAGTGCTTGTTCCTATTTCTATCTTTTTGAGCGCTCCACCAAGATGTATGTGACATGGAAGAGTAACCCATGATCCTTATTGGTTGTGCATTTGCATTCAAAAGCAAATCTTAAATAATGCACAAATTTAGGGGGAGCTCTTGCTTCTCACATACTTCTCAAAGCAACAATGTATTTCATTCTTATTAACATTTGTCGAAGCTTTGATCTATATGTTGTCATCAATTACCAAAAAGGGGGAGATTGAAAGTGCAAGTAATCACTGGGTGGTTTTCGTAATTCTTAACAACATATAGCTCATTGAACTAATGCTCTTTCAAGATGATCATTTCAGAAAGTTTAATGATTGGCATGGCATGGACTAGAGATGTAGACCCCTCAAAATGCTAAGGATACATATTGGCAACAAGCTCAAGACTCTACAGTTTCTTTTTAGTGATCCAAGATCACATTGAGTCCATAGGAAAGCCAATACTATTAAAAGGGGATGAGGTGTTGCTTAATGGCTTACTTGCTCAGAATTCTTAGTGATATGCTCCAATACCCTAAGCCACTTTCTCAATTCCACATATGTCCTAAGCCTAAAAGTCAAACTTGGCCCCACCGATTTGATCTATCCGGCGCCACCGAGTTCATTTGACATACCCACTGCCACAAACCCTAATCAGTTCGGTTTCACTGATAGGGATCTCGGTCTCATCGAGATGGGATTGCAAACTCCCAGTTTCCCTTCGCAATGTTTTGGTCTCACCAAAATGAGTGATCGGTTCCACTGAGTTTGCAATGCAACTCCGTGTTTCCTTTTCGTAACGTTTCGGTCTCACCGAGATGAGCATATCGGTCCCACCGAGTTTTCCTGACCAACTCTCTATGTGCATATTACTGAAATCGGTCCCACTGAGTTCATGTGATCGGTCTCACCGAGATTAAGTTATGCCTTAACGCTAGTGCATCAGTCCCGCCGAGTTGATCGTATCGGTCCCACCGAAAAGCCTAACATTCATATTTTTACCTAAATCGGTCTGACCAAGATTTACCATTCGGTCACACCGAGTTTGGGAATCTGTGTGTAACAGTTAGATTTTTGTGTGGAGGCTATATATACCCCTCCACCCATTCTTCATTCATGGAGAGAGCCATCAGAATGTGCCTACACTTCCAGCATTCATTTTCTGAGAAAGAACCACCTACTCATGTGTTGAGACCAAGACATTCCAACCCAACCACAAGAATCTTGATCTCTGGCCTTCCCCAAGTTGCTTTCCACTCAAATAATCTTTCCACCATAGCCAAATCTGTGTGAGAGAGAGAGTTGAGTGTTGGGGAGACTATCATTTGAAGCACAAGAGCAAGGAGTTCATCATCAACACACCATCTATTACCTTTTGGAGAGTGGTGTCTCCTAGATTGGTTAGGTGTCACTTGCGAGCCTCCATCAAGATTATGTAGTTGAACCAAGGACTTTGTAAGGGCAAGGAGAACGCCTGTTTCGTGAAGATCTACCCAAGTGAGGCAAGTCCTTCATGGGCGATGACCATGGTAGGATAGAAAAGGTTGCTTCTTCATGGACCCTTCATGGGTGGAGCCCTCCGTAGACTCGCGCAACCTTTACCCTTCATGGGTTGAAGTCTCTACCAACGTGGATGTACGATAGCACCACCTATCGGAACCACGCCAAAAATCTCTATGTCTCCAATTGCGTTTGCACACTCAAATCCCATCCCTTTACTTTCTTGATAGTTGCAAGCTTTACTTTCCGCTGCTCATATACTCTTTGCATGCTTGCTTGAATTGTATTGTGAATGTTTAAAATTGTGCTAATTTCCAACCTCAGCTTGAAAAGCTTAAAAGCTCCTATTTTTACTTGTTGAGGGTCTAATCACCCCCCCTCTAGACACCTGTTCTTGATCCTTTCACTCTTACGAACCATAGTTGAAGCTTTAGCATGATCCTTTATTCTAACAGGAAAAGGTGGTTTCTCAATATAAGCGGTAGGAACAATCGGATCAACATTATATATAATAGTTTTTTCTTAAACTTTAATAGGTTCTACTATGTTTACCTTAATGGGAGAACAATATTTAAACCACTTCTCCTTAGGGAGATCAACATGAGTAGCAAATGATTCACAGAAAGAGGCTACTATCTCAGAGTCAAGTCCATATTTAGTGCTAAATTCACGAAAAGCATCGGTATCCATAAAAGATTTAACACAATCAAACTTAGGGGTCATACCTGACTCCTTACCTTTGTCGAGTTCCCAATATTTAGAGTTGCATTTAATTATTTCTAATAAATCCCATTTGAATTCAATAGTCTTCGTCATAAAAGAACCAGTACAAGAAGTATCGAGCATGGAGCGATCATTATGAGAAAGCCGAGCATAATTTTTTTGAATAATAATTTCTCTCGAGAGCTCATGATTGGGGCATGAATATAACATTGACTTAAGCCTCCCCCAATCTTTAGCTATACTTTATCCTTCATGAGGCCAAAAATTATATATATAATTCGGATCACGATGAACTAGATGCATAGGATAAAACTTCTGATGAAATTCCAATTTCAATCGGTTGTAGTTCCATGATCCAATAACATCACATAGCCTATACCATGTCAACGCCTTCCCCTTCAAAGATAAAGGGAAGACCTTCTTCTTGACAACATCCTCGGGCATACATGCAATCTTAAATAATTCACAAACTTCATCCACATAGATTAGGTGCATATCAGGATGGAATGTTCCATCTCCTGTATAAGGATTAGCTAGCAGTTTCTCCATCATACCCGAAGGAATTTCAAGTAAACATTTTCAGTAGGTTCAGTAGGTTGAGGAGCAACTCTTTGCGCTTCTGGTTAGGGTGAAGATACCCCAAACAAGCCCCTCAAAGGATTATTTACCATAGTAACAAGTGACAGTAAATTTCAGCACACTATATAAATGTTTCCTTACCAAATTCCACTTACCAAAGGCGCTTCACTCCCTGACAATGGCGCCGGAAAAGAGTCTTGATGACCCACAAGTATAGGGGATCTATCATAGTCCTTCCGATAAGTAAGAGTGTCGAACCCAACGAGGAGCAGAAGGAAATGACAAGCGGTTTTCAGTAAGGTATTCTCTGCAAGCACTGAAATTATCGGTAACAGATAGTTTTGTGATAAGGTAATTCGTAACGGGTAACAAGTAACAAAAGTAACTAAGGTGCAGCAAGGTGGCCCAATCCTTTTTGTAGCAAAGGACAAGCCTGGACGAACTCTTATATAAAGCAAAGCGCTCCCGAGTACACATGGGAATTATCGTCAAGCTAGTTTTCATCATGCTCATATGATTCGCGTCCGTTACTTTGATAATTTGATATGTGGGTGGACCGGTGTTTGGGTTCTGTCCTTACTTGGAGAAGCCTCCCACTTATGATTAACCCCTCTCGCAAGCATCCGCAACTACAGAAGAAGAATTAAGGTAAACCTAACCATAGCATGAAACATATGGATCCAAATCAGCCCCTTCTGAAGCAACGCATAAACTAGGGTTTAATCTGTCACTCTAGCAACCCATCATCTACTTATTACTTCCCAATGCCTTCCCCTAGGCCCAAATCATGGTGAAGTGTCATGTAGTCGACGTTCACAAAACACCACTAGAGGAGAGACAACATACATCTCATCAAAATATCGTACGAATACCAAATTCCATGATTACTTATAACAAGACTTCTCCCATGTCCTCAGGAACAAATGTAACTACTCACAAAGCATATTCATGTTCATAATTAGAGGGGTATTGAATAGAATTAAGGATCTGAACATATGATCTTCCACCGAATAAACCAACTAGCATCAACTACAAGGAGTAATCAACACTACTAGCAAGCCACACGTACCATTCTGAGGTTTTGAGACAAAGATCGGATACAAGAGTTGAACTAGGGTTTGAGAGGAGATGGTGCTGGTGAAGATCTTGATGGAGATTGACCCCCTCTGAATGAGAGGATCGATGGTGATGATGATGGCGGTGATTTCCCCCTCTCGGAGGGATGTTTCCCCGGCAGAACAGCTCTGTGACGCCCGGATACTTAAGCTACAGTGAACCTCTGCTAATGGTGCCATGTCACATCAATTACTCTTGATAATCTCGCGTTAGTTTGAAACCGGTTCGAGTCCAAATTAAAAATCAAAGGAACAATAAAAGTTTTCAAACCTCAAAAAAAAATGTTCAGGTTGTACCAAATATTGCATAGGTAATTATGATGGAGAAACCACATTTTATTAAGATGCTTACATACTCTAAAATGATTAAAACAGTAGCAAAAACAATTATTTAAATGAGGTTAAAATAATAAACCATTACAAACTATTTTGTTTTACTTCGAAGCTAATTGTGGTAGTGGCATAATTATTAATGCTCTTTTAGGTACAACTTTTGTATTCTATAAAAGCGAAAATTTAATAAAATAGAAAAGAGAATTAAATAAAAAGAAAAGGCAAAATTGTAAACAAAAACAGAAAATAAATGAAAACAAAAGGCCCCCTCCCCCATAGGGCCTTGTGGCCCAGTGGGCTCAGCCGACTAGACCGGCCCACACCGCACCTCCCCGGGCCTATATGGCCCCCTTGCCCCCCTGAAACCCTAAAAACCGCTACCCCACTCCCCCATCGTTCCCCCACTCCCCCCACCGTTCTGGATCGGGGCAACGGCGCCCCGACCACATCGCCGACCCCGCCGTCCTCGCGCCCGACATCCTCCCCGCCGCTTCAGACTGTGCCGGGAGCACCACCTTCGTTGTCTTCATCGACTACATAGAAACATCGGAGCTCGGGACCCCCTGCCTCGCGCGGAACGAGCCGTTCCCTTCCCTGGATCGCCGTCGCCGCCACCTCGCCCCCGTCGTCGATCTGCCTCGTCGGACCTCCCCGAGCCCACTGCCTTTGCCCTACGGACCCGCGGTGAGGCCCCTGGCCTCTCCCTCTCTCCCTATCGCCGCGGTTGCCGTTCTCCGCACGCGCACGCGCTCACAGCGCCTGGCGACCCCCCCCCCTGCGACCCTCTGCAACCCGTCGCCCACGCTCCCTGCGAGCCCCCGTCCGCAACCACCCGTGCGTGGTCGTCCCTGCCCGACCGCGCTCCACGCCGCACCGGCCGCGTCTCGCGCTCCCCTGCCCACAGACATTCGCTCCTCGTCGTGCCAAACCCCCTCCCCCATGGTGGCATGGTCGCGCCCGCGCCATGGCACTGCTTGGCCGCCTCGCTGCCTGCTGTGGTGCTGCTGCCCCAGCCCTGCTCGGGTCGCCGCCCGCGCGGCCCCTGGCCGCCGGCGCTCGCGCCCGTGAGCCTCGTGGCTTTGCTCCGCTCCACCCCCCGTTAACCCGCGCCCGTTAGCGTCCGCGCCCGATAAGCCCCCCTGGCCAAATGACAAGGGGCCCCACCCCAGAACAAATTTTAAATAAAAAGAAGAGTTAAAATAAATAAATTAGTAATTAATTAATTAGTTAATTAAGTTAATCAATCCTATTTAGATAATCTAATTAAAATTAATTAACCTAATCACTTAGTTAAACTAATTAACCCTGTTTAATTAACTTGAGACTATGACGAATGGGCCCCACATGCTAGGGTTGACCTAGTCAACCTGTAGACCTGCTGACATCATGCCGATGTCACGCTGACCCAATAATTACCTTTTCTAATTAATTAAAATATGTTAATTCCAAAATTGAATTAAAACTTTAAAAATTAATATAAAATAATCCGTAACTCGGATGGAAAAACTTTGTACATGAAAGTTGCTCAGAACGACGAGACGAATCTGGATACGCAGCCTGTTCATCCGCCACACATCCCTAGCATAGCAAACGTGTAACTTTCCCCCTCCGGTTCATCTGTCCGAAAACGTGAAACACCGGGGATACTTTCCCGGATGTTTTCCCCCTTCGCCGGTATCACCTATCCCCGCCTTAGATTACCCCTGGCACCGCGTATTGCCTTGTTATATTTTGTGTGATGCTTTGTTGCTCCATATTTACTGTTTCTTCCCCCTCTTCTTCTTGGGTAGACCCCGAGATCGGCACCGCTGCTACCCAGTACGACTATGGTGTTGATGACCCCTCCTTCTTGCCAGAGCAATCAGGCAAGCCCCCCCCCTTGATCACCAGATATCGCCTATTCTTCTCTATACTGCTTGCATTAGAGTAGTGCCGCATGTTACTGTTCGTTTACTCCTATTCTGTTGCATAGCCTGTCATTGTTGCTACAGTCATTGATACCTTACCCGCAATCCTAAATGCTTAGTATAGGATGCTAGTTTATCATCATTGGCCCTACATTCTTGCCAGTATGCCTTGCTATACTACCGGGTCGTGATCACTCGAGAGGTGATCACGGGTATATACTATACATACATATACTATATAGATGGTGACTAAAGTCGGGTCAGCTCGTTGAGTACCCGCAAGTGATTCCGATGTGGGGGCTGGAAGGACAGGTGGCTCCATCCCGGTAGAGGCGGGCCTGGGTTCCCGACGGTCCATGACTGTTACTTTGAGGCGGAGCGACAGTGCAGGTTGAGACCACCTAGGAGAGAGGTGGGCCTGGCCATGGGCGGTTACTTCATAATAACACGCTTAACGAGATCTTGGTATTTGATCTGAGTCTGGCAACTGGCCTATACGCACTAACCAACTACGCGGGAAAGATATGGGCACTCGACGTCGTGGTATCAGCCGAAGCCTTCTTGACGTTAGTGACGAAGCGACGCACGCCAGATTGGACTGCGTAACGTGACTTCCTTTGTAATGGAGGTTGCTAGGTCTTCTTCCGACCGCCCTCGCAACGTGTAGGTGTGCAATGGGTGATGGGCCCAGACCCCAGCGTGCATAGGATTTAGACCGGCGTGTTGACCTCTCTGTTGTGCCTAGGTGGGGATGCGACGTGTTGATCTTCTGAGATCGGGCATGACCCAGGAAAGTGTGTCCGGCCAAATGGGATCGAGTGTGTTGGGAAATGTGGTGCACCCCTGCAGGGAAGTTTATCTATTCGAATACCCGTGTCCCTCGGTAAAAGGACGACCCGTAGTTGTACCTTGACCTTATGACAACTAGAACCGGATACTTAATAAAATACACCCGGACAAGTTTCACTGACAACCCGGTGATCGCTTTTCCACAGGGAGATGAGGGGAGGATCACCGGGTCGGATTATGCTATGCGATGCTACTTGGAGGACTTCAATCTACTCTCTTCTACATGCTACAAGACGGAGGCTGCCAGAAGCGTAGTCTTCGACAGGATTAGCTATCCTCCTCTTATTCTGGCATTCTGCAGTTCAGTCCACCGATATTGCCTCTTTACACATATACCCATGCATATGTAGTGTAGATCCTTGCTTGCGAGTACTTTGGATGAGTACTCACGGTTGCTTTTCTCCCTCTTTTCCCCCTTTCCCTTCTACCTGGTTGTCGCAACCAGATGCCGGAGTCCAGGAGCCAAACGCCATTGTCGCCGACGACTCTTACTACACTAGAGGTGCCTACTACTATGTGCAGGCCGCTGACGACGACCAGGAGTATTTTAGGAGGATCCCAGGCAGGAGGCCTGTGCCTCTTTCGATCTGTATCCCAGTTTGTGCTATCCTTCTTAAGGCAAACTTGTTTAACTTATGTCTATACTCAGGTATTGTTGCTTCCGCTGACTCGTCTATGATCGAGCACTTGTATTCGAGCCCTTGAGGCCCCTGGCTTGTATTATGATGCTTGTATGACTTATTTATGTTTTAGAGTTGTGTTGTGATATCTTCCCGTGAGTCCCTGATCTTGACCGTACACGTTTGCGTGCATGATTAGTGTATGATTGAATCGGGGGCCTCACAAGTTGGTATCAGAGTCAAATGCCTGTAGGAATCCCCCTTTCCAACTCCTTGGCCGAAGTCGAGTCTAGTCATTGAAAAAGTTTTTACTAACATGGCTGTGCGGCTTACGGGCCCACGTCGCCATTGGGTGGTACTAGGATCTTTTACTCCTCGATCTTTACTCTGGGACCCTAATCTCTCCCCTATTCGGGTTAAATGAATTTACTAAAATCTAACTTTAGGATCTCGTTACTACTTCCTCCCGGAGAACCCCTCACTCCAGATGATTGCTCCGTGAGCCAGAAGAATTCGAAGATACTCTCTGATATTCTCTCGAGACCTTGTGCATGTCGCATTTGCAATTCCCTACCACCGAAACATTCCTATGGATAAGTACATACACTTGCCGTTCTTAATTTTATTCCTAGTTGATCTTGTTATTACAAGATACCTTGAAATCCTTTCTATTGTTCCGAGAATATTTTGTGCCTACTGCCTTGTAGTTCCTTGCCACCTGAATACCCCTATGGATAATTTCTCGCCCTTATCGAGTATCCGTTCATACCCAGTTGTGCATGTGTTTCACATTGGTCTGCTAAATACTATTTGATTCTCCAAAAATCCTTAGTAGCTTATTGCTCTGCAATACTTGTCTGCTTGCATTATGGATGCTTTCCATATGTCTGGCAATATTCGTTAGTATCCTTAGGCACCGTCATTTTGATCCTATTGATTCAACATGAGTGCAAATGCATGCAATCATCAGTTGATCCTTTTAAATTATCTTTCCAGCTCATACGTCATTTTAAACATGAGCTGGATCTCGACCGATCAAATTGCCGTCGATTGTACCCCTAAGGCTATTCAACTTATCCATCCTTAATCATAGCATTGCTTCTGATCCCTTGTCTTGGAATTCATGATTCCTTTGCATTTGAGCTTTGAGTTAGTCAGTTGTTTCCATAATCCGATGCACTTGCATTCCTGCTTCCTTTGATAGAGTACCGATACTCACATCAGCTCCGTTGTAGACCATCAGACCTCTTGTTGGATTATTATCCGGCAATGTCCCCCATATTCAAATAACCTTGTGAGCCTTTCCACGAATATATAAAGCCTTTGGTAAATTGTATCCTCTACTTTCTCAACCATGCTCTGTTTTCGAGCTAGTGATATTTACTATTGAAGCTTGTGGTATATGTTTCCACGATACCCCGATGGGTTGAACATATGCCTTCCTTAATATGTGTGAACTCGAAAGTTTTCACGAGTCATACTCTTCTGGTATTTTGCCAGATAAAATTTCAACACTACAACTTCTTCAAAAATGAGAAGTGAATGAAAGGTTATGCATTGGAGAAGTGGGAGTCCACCTTGAACTTTGTGTTCATGCCCATGGACTTGATGTGGAACTTATCATGGAAGCTTCTTGCAAAGTATTTAATCCTTTGGACAATTCTTCTGGTGTCATTAAATTGGATCCCTTGCAGCTATGGTTCTGACCATATTGTTCTTCTTTGACCCCATTTATCGGGCAAGTTTAAGCATTTGTCTTCTGCGGATCAATACCCCACTCCAACCTCTACTTTGATCTGTCGTCGAGTATTACCCTCCTGGTATCTTGAGATTATCATGGAACATCATTACTTCTTATGAGTTCTTCATAAAGTACTACATTCTCACTGATTCCAATTTTTCCTGGGTTCTAAGTGGTTAGTCACTCGAGTACATCGTTAACTGAATTGTGTCGGTTCAACGATTCAACCATTTTAAGCAATCTTCCTTGCTTACGAGTTTGTACCCGATTACTTCATTCCTAGCTCGATTGACTATATCATTATTGTGCTATATATTTTTACTGTGCTACCTGGTTCCTTCTTCACGGAGCATAATTTTCGACGATGAGCTAAGCTTACATCGTTCTTCCTCATCATATCATTTCTCCTTGAACAGCGAGCTTGATTTTGAGTTTGTGTCTTACCTGTGGTTCCAATAACCTCTTGCTTCATCATCTCGTTGACTTGATGTCACCGCTGATCGATTACATCCTCATGAAATCTCTTGACAAAATTTGTCGTGATCATCATCAACATTTGACTCCTTTCAGGATAACGATCGAATTCATGATGATAAGTGCCATCCTCGTTCCTTGGTAATTTGAGTTACCATCAACAACATCCTTACCTTCCTTTCATCACAAACTTGTTCATGTTATGGATGCAACTTGCTATCCAGCTCGTATTATGATCTAGCTTGAAGTATTACTGCCTTTTTGTCAAGGATGTTGTGAGAATTTCGCCACCTCTTGAGAATTCTTGATATAAGTGATACCTCACCATCACCATTCTTTCTTGGTCCTTGTGTTGATTTCAACCGGTGTACCAACAAGTGAACGGTGTTGTTTGGATTCTGCTCTTCCAGCAACCCTATTGCTTTGAAGTTAATGGTCGGCCGTTCATCCTTAGACTGTTGATTATTGAATCACCATTCTGACATTGGTCGTGCAACCCAACCCATATTTCGGGCGCACCTTTCAACCAATGTTTAACTGTGTATGGTTTCCTCGAGCATATTTCATTATATCATTTGATCTGGCAAATGTTATCTCCTTATCGACATAATTGTGGAGATCTAGTTTTTTTTGTTGATACCTCGTTGAATTGTCACTGAGTCCATCAGCCACCTCCTCAACCTCTCCTTGGCTTAATGATGAACCATTGTTCGGAACTTGCTTCCATAGTTCATTTCCCGAGAATCATATAGTGTCACCTCGTCAATTGTGTTGCACCTCTTCTTCTCAGGCATCCTGGGTCTGAGGTATCCTAACACCAATCAGATATGAATCTTGGTCAGGTATGAGGGTTGGGACGCATTTTCCAAGAGTTATAACGTTGGTCTTAATATGACTCGGTAAGGTGATGTCATGCCTAGCACACCTGACCGGAGGACCTATTGTTATAATTTCCATTTAGCAAGGAGAACCATTTTTCCATGAAGAATTTGAATGCCTTGTTAAATAAGTTATCCCGATGGATCCTTTGTGTTTCCAAGGTTTGAACTTTGCTTGAAGACCATGTCAGTGCTATCTCGAAGCATGTCTGTGGTACTTCGATTTTCAACAAAAACATTTGAAGACCAAAGCTAAATGTTTCTTGCCTAGTTATCCAAACACCGTTGCTTGGGTAATGTCATGAACGCCCTCCCCCCCTTACCTAAATGGTTCTCTACATTATATCCTGTCATGAATATCATGCTCTGCTTGTCCTTGGGAAGGATATAGCCCCGAAATATGTGTTTAAACACATTTTCCTTTCCATTGTCCTGTTTAATCTGATAATCATATCTTCCTTCCCATTGATTGGTGTAACGTTGCTTGTGATCCATAAGATCTAAGTAGTAATATTCTCCTGCTTATGTAAACATCTCGGTGTACAATTCTGTCAGCAAGACCCTGTTACTATTGTTGATGACATTCCGGTAGCCACCGATGGGCGAGAACTTTGCCTATTGGTCCGCCTTGTTCAACGAGCGGGAAAATGGTTCTCTTCGTCCCTCGCCCTTGGTACCGACGTTGTTGCCGACATAACTGACAGTCTATTCTCCGACATGCCTTGCTATCATGATCATGTAAGAAGTCATCGCTCCTTCTACTTTTAACCCACATGATGGGCCCATAACCCACAGTTCCACAGGATCGAAACCTGACTCTCTTATACACCCCCTGTTGCCAAAGTTATCCCTTATGCTTGGCTTCATATGTAATCACGAGCTAATTTCCCTGCCATATTTCATTCCGGTATCGGATGCAACATTTTTCTTCATTGCTCTGAATCCCTTTCACACTCCGTTTCAGGCAACAAACAATTGCCTGACCGCTTGAAACTTCCCATGATACCTCTTTACATTGCTCTCGATATTTTCATAAGTTTCAATTCGAGAGCTACTTTCCGCCACCTTCCCCGATGTTATCGACCAGATAATCAACCTTGTAGTGGTCTATTCTCCCGGAATACCCACCCCTTTATTCTTTCGTAAGTACGATGGAATTCCCGAAGAAAGAATGCCGACTTCATCACGATGACTTGAAGCAGAGAAATGAAGACATCAACGAAAGGGATCAACCTCTTCGAAAGGGCGTCCAAGACCGAGAAGACTCGTTAGGTTTTTCGCTACGAGCACCTTTCCCCCCATACTCCACCGCTTAAATCTCGGGATGAGATTTCTTGTAGTGGAGGAGAATTGTGACGCCCGGATACTTAAGCTACAGTGAACCTCTGCTAATGGTGCCATGTCACATCAATTACTCTTGCTAATCTCGCGTTAGTTCGAAACCGGTTCGAGTCCAAATTAAAAATCAAACGAACAATAAAAGTTTTCAAATCCTAAAACAAAAATGTTCAGGTTGTACCAAATGTTGCATAGGTAATTATGATGGAGAAACCACATTTTATTAAGATGCTTAAATACTCTAAAATGATTAAAACAGTAGCAAAAACAATTATTTAAATGAGGTTAAAATAATAAACCATTACAAACTATTTTGTTTTACTTCGAAGCTAATTGTGGTAGTGGCATAATTATTAATGCTCTTTTAGGTACAACTTTTGTATTCTATAAAAGAAAAAATTTAATAAAATAGAAAAGAGAATTAAATTAAAAGAAAAGGCAAAACTATAAATAAAAACAAATAAATAAATAAAAACAAAAGGCCCCCTCCCCTATAGGGCCTCGTGGCCCAATGGGCTCAGCCGACCAGGCCGGTCCACACCGCACCTCCCCTGGCCTATATGGCCCCCTTGCCCCCC
>NC_057795.1:245289618-245292608 GCF_018294505.1 Triticum aestivum
CTTCGCTTTCTTCGTCGACTACGTAGACGCATCGGAGCTCGGGACCCCCTGCCTCGCGCGGATCGAGCCGTTCCCTTGCCCGGATCGTCGTCGCCGCAACCTCGCCCCCGTCGTCGATCTGCCTCGCCGGACCACCCCGAGCCCACTGCCTTTGCCCTACGGACCCACGGTGAGGCCCCTGGCCTCTCCCTCTCTCCCCGTCGTCGCGGTTGCCGTTCTCCGCACGCGCACGCGCTCACAGTGCCCGGCGACCCCCCCTGCGACCCTCTGCAACTCGTCGCACACGCTCCCAGCGAGCCCCCGTTCGCAACCACCCGCGCATGGCCGTCCCTGCCCGACCGCGCTCCGCGCCGCACCGGCCGCGTCTCGCGCTCCCCTGCCCACAGCCATTCGCTCCTCGTCGTGCCGAACCCCCTCCCCCACGGTGGCATGGCCGCGCCCGCGCCATGGAGCTGCTTGGCCGCCTCGCTGCCTGCTATGGTGCTGCCGCCCCAGCCCTGCTCGAGACGCCGCCCGCGCGGCCCCTGGACACCGGCGCTCGTGCTCGTGAGCCTCATGGCTTTGCTCCGCTCCACCCCCCGTTAACCCGCGCCCGTTAGCGCCCGCGCCCGATAAGCCCCCCTGGCCAAATGACAAGGGGCCCCACCCCAGAACGAATTTTAAATAAAAAGAAGAGTTAAAATAAATAAATTAGTAATTAATTAGTTAATTAAGTAATCAATCCTATTTAACTAATCTAATTAAAATTAATTAACCTAATCACTTAGTTAAACTAATTAACCCTGTTTAATTAACCTGAGACTATGACGAATGGGCCCCACGTGCTAGGGTTGACCTAGTCAACCCGTAGACCTGCTGATATCATGCTGATGTCACGCTGACCCAACAATTACCTTTTCTAATTAATTAAAATCTGTTAATACCAAAATTGAATTAAAACTTTAAAAATTAATATAAAATAATCCGTAACTCGGATGGAAAAACTTTGTACATGAAAGTTGCTCAGAATGATGAGACGAATCCGGATACGCAGCCCGTTCGTCCTTCACACATCCCTAGCATAGCAAACACGCAACTTTCCCCCTCCGGTTCATTTGTCCGAAAACGCGAAACACCGGGGATACTTTCCCGGATGTTTTCCCCCTTCGTCGATATCACCTATCACCGCGTTAGATTATCCCGGGCACCGCGTATTGCCTTGTTATATTTTGTGTGATGCTTTGTTGCTCCGTATTTACTGTTTCTTCCCCCTCTTCTTCTCGGGTAGACCCCGAGACCGGCGGCGCTGCTACCCAGTACGACTACGGTGTTGATGACCCCTCCTTCTTGCCAGAGCAATCAGGCAAGCCCCCCCCCCCTTGATCACCAGATATCGCATATTCTTCTCTATACTGCTTGCATTAGAGTAGTGTAGCATGTTACTGTTCGGTTACTCCTATTCTGTTGCATAGCCTGTCATTGTTGCTACAGTCATTGATACCTTACCCGCAATCCTAAATGCTTAGTATAGGATGCTAGCTTATCATCATTGGCCCTACATTCTTGTCAGTCTGCCTTGCTATACTATTGGGCCGTGATCACTCGGGAGGTGATCACGGGTATATACTATACATACATATACTATACAGATGGTGACTAAAGTCGGGTCAGCTCGTTGAGTACCGGCAAGTGATTCCGATGTGGAGGCTCGAAGGACAGGCGGCTCCATCCCGGTAGAGGTGGGCCTGGGTTCCCGACGGTCCACGACTGTTACTTTGAGGCGGAGCGACAGTGCAGGTTGAGACCACCTAGGAGAGAGGTGGGCCTGGCCATGGGCGGTTACTTCATAATAACACGCTTAACGAGATCTTGGTATTTGATCTGAGTCTGGCCACTGGCCTATACGCACTAACCAACTACGCGGGAAAGATATGGGCACTCGACGTCGTGGTATCAGCCGAAGCCTTCTTGACGTCAGCGACGGAGCGGCGTGCGCCAGATTGGACCGCGTAACGTGACTTCCTTTGTAATGGAGGTTGCTAGGTCTACTTCCGGCCGCCCTCGCAATGTGCTGGTGTGCAATGGGCGATGGGCCCAGACCCCGGCGCGCATAGGATTTAGACCGGCGTGCTGACCTCTCTGTTGTGCCTAGGTGGGGCTGCGACGTGTTGATCTTCCGAGGCCGGGCATGACCCAGGAAAGTGTGCCCGGCCAAATGGGATCGAGCGTGTTGGGAAATGTGGTGCACCCCTGCAGGGAAGTTTATCTATTCAAATAGCCATGTCCCTCGGTAAAAGGACGACCCGGAGTTGTACCTTGACCTTATGACAACTAGAACTGTATACTTAATAAAACACACCCAGACAAGTTCCACAGACAACCCGGTGATCGCTTTTCCACAGGGCGACAAGGGGAGGATCGCCGGGTAGGATCATTCTATGCGATGCTACTTGGAGGACTTCAATCTAGTCTCTTCTACATGTTGCAAGACGGAGGCTGCCAGAAGCGTAGTGTAACGCCCCAGATGTAACTTTCCATATTTGTATCCAACTCTTGCCGTCTCCGGCGCTAAGTTATATTTATTTCTCGGGTTTGGGTCTTTGTCTTCGTGTGTGTTGTTTTCGTTTTCATGCATCTCATATCAGGTCATCACGTGCATTGCATTTGCATACATGTTCACCTCATGCATTCGAGCATTTTCCCCGTTGTCCGTTTTGCATTCCGGCGTTTCGTTCTCCTCCGGTGGTCATTTCTACCTTTCTTTCTTGTGTGGGGTTTAAACATTTCCGGATTGGACCGAGTCTTGCCAAGCGGTCTTGGTTTACTACCGGTAGACCGCCTGTCAAGTTTCGGGTCATTTGGACTTCGTTTGATACCCCAACGGTTAACCGAGGGACCGAAAAGGCCTCGTGTGTGTTGCAGCCCAACACCCCCCAAATTTGGCCCAAAACCCACCAAACTCTGCTCCATGTCCTAGAGCGTTCGATCACGATCGTGTGGGCGAAAACCGC
>NC_057795.1:245292708-245332078 GCF_018294505.1 Triticum aestivum
AGCTTGGAGAAGGATGAACATTGGAGCAAGAACAAGCATGGAGATGATGGCATGCGCAAGGGGAACAAGAACGGAGTTACAAGTGATGATTTCAGGACTTTGAAGCCACCATAATGGGTGCATGAAGCCTTGGACGAAATATACAAGATGCCACTTCATAAATTTCGTCCCGAGGCTATTTTAGGTGCTGCGTCACCTTATTATTGGGCCAGGCCCATGTAATTTCGAAATACATAAGTATAGGCTATTTTTAGAGTCCGTATGTGTGGGGAAACAAGAGATAGGGTTGATTTCGGACTCCTCCACCAAGGGCCACGAAATTCCCCCCTCTTCCTCCATATATACAGCCCTTAGGGCATCGTTTAGACTTTGGGTTTTGTTTAGATTAAAAGTTCGCCATAGCTGCAACTTCGCGTACTTCGTTTGTGTTCAACGACCAGACAAAGGCGTCACATAACCCCACCTTGATCAATAAAGCTTTCATCTTATATTCGCAATATCCAGATTGCAATCTTAGTTTCTTGCTTGTTCTTTGTTTGCTCGCAGGAAACAGACCCTCGTGGTCAGGTTGATCGTGCTCCGCCGTGGTCAATAACCTCTCGGAGTTGGTTTAGCGATTGCTAAGGCGCGACGTCCTCGCACGTTCGTAGTCGGATCGTCAAAGTCGACTTCCACCAAAGCGAAATCCACCATCTCATCGAAAGACGGGACACCTTTGCCTCTATCAAGTGGTATCAGATTTCCAGGTTGCTCGGTGAGATTTTTACAGTTTTTCGTAGTTTAGATCGAGTATGTTGTTCATACCTATAGTCCACGAAAAAGCCACAAAAAAAATTAGGGTTAGTTCATCATATCAGAACCAATCTGAGCTTTGCATAATCTTTTTAGGGTTTTGCTTTGTTGAATTTGCGGTTCCATCGTCGTGTCTAGTTGCTGGTCTTAGAGTCTAGTCTTTTAGAGTTTCGAGTTCTGGTCATAAGTTGTCACGCCGCCGCCGCACCATCATCATCGCCCCTGCCATCTACCACCATCGCACCGAATCCGTATCCGTATACCACCACCAATCCGAGTTCTTTGCTTATTAGGTTTGTTTTCGGGATCCATCTAGATTCCGATTCGTGTTTCCTTGCCGGAGTAGGTTTCGGAAAAAAAAAGAGTCGGGTAGCCACGCTCCGTTTAGGCCCAAAATTTTTCGAAAACGCATTTTTCGAAAAAAATTCTGGCTATCCTATTTTTAGGTGTTTCTGAGTGTTTTGAGACAGGTGCCATTATAGGAAGTTTTTTTTGACCCGTTTCCAGTTTTTGGGTCCGGGCAGTCGAAAAAAAAAATTTTGGTCGAAAAAATTTCGTGCCCATCCCGTCAGTTTGAGCTAGGAAGAGTTTTGAGACACTCGCCATTATAGTGATTTTCGCAAAAAAAAAGAGCGAAAAAAAATTCAGAGTGTGCTTTTCCCTTGTTTACGTGCCGCGCCGTGATTTTGTTAGTGTTCTAGGCTCGCGTCTCCAGCACAGTCTAGCCTAGGACCAGCACAGTACCGTCGTTGAGCATTTATTCAACTTTGCATCTCTGAATTGATTATTGCTGACCCTTTTTGCTACCATATTATAAGCCTTCCCAGCTCCACATACATCTACGTCGTGCGTTTGACTCTCCCTGGTAATCGCTCTATCCAAGCTTTGAGAGTTTTTGACTACAACGGTTTACGATCACCGCCTGCTGCTGGGTAAGAACTGGTAAGAATTTGAGATTTGCTTGACGGATTTGTGACACCCACCACCACCACTTGTTTGTAGTCTGTAGGATCATATTCTTGTGTGTTTCTATTGCTGCTAACCATGCCAGGATCACAAGCCGACGAGATTGACTCGGAGAATTTATCGAACAAGGAGCTTCATGATAAGTTTCAGCAAATGATGACTGAACAGGTGCAAGATGTGCTGAACAATTTTGAAGAGGCCATGGAGAAGATCACTGGCCTTGAGAAGACGTTCGAAACAAAGCTCGATAACAAGTTTAATGAATTGCTCGCGCGTCTTCCACCACCACCACCCGCTGCACCTAACGCACCTCTCCAACAACAACAACAACGACTACCTCCACGTCGCGAAGCAGACCTCCGCCGAGCAAGCCGTGTTCCTCTTGCGTTTGGCCAAACTGTTGGTGCTGCTGTTGATACTTCTGTGGCTCCTGCTGCTGATGCGGAGGAGGATGATTATGTGGGAGATTATGAGGATGAGGTTGATCAAAATCAACACTACGTGCAGCCACCTGTACCACCACCAGCAGGTCGACCTCAGGTATATATTCGTAATGGTAGGCCTGCACCACCACCTCAGGTACGAGATGATGTCCATATTCCTAAACCGAAATTGAATATTCCACCATTTGAGGGTAGATATGTTCCTGATATATATCTTACTTGGGAGTTAGAAACTGAACAACGATTTACATGTTTACAATATCCTGAGGAGAGACGAGTTGCTGCTGCCGTTTGTGCTTTCACTAGTTTTGCATGTGTATGGTGGTCTGAACATTGTAGATTATATCCTATTCCAACTACTTGGGCTGCTTTGAAAACTGCTATGCGTACGCGTTGGGTTCCACCATATTATCAACGTGAATTGCTTCAAAAATTGCAGCGTTTAAGACAAGGGAAAAATTCTGTAGAAGAATATTATCAGGAATTACAAACTGGCATGATTAGATGTGGTATTGTTAAGGAGAATGAAGCTATGCTTGCACGTTTTCTGGGTGGATTAAATAGAGAGATTCAGACCATTCTAGACTATAAGGAGTATACTAATATCACTCGTTTATTCCATCTTGCTTGTAAAGCTGAACGTGAAGTGCAGGATCGACAAGCATTGGGGCGAACTAACTTTTCTGCAGGCCGACCTTCATCATGGACACCGCGTGCATCTTCTACTTCAACTGCACCAGCACCTCAATTAGGTGCCTCCTCCAGTCGTGATACAAGAAAACAGGCACAACCACCATTATCTGCCAAGAGCGCACCTGCTGGGCCTGCACGGAGTTCTTCTTCTTCCATGGCATCAACAGGGCACACAAGTGATATTATTTGTCGTCGTTGTAAGGGAGGAGGTCATTATGCGAGAGAATGCAAATCTCCGCGTGTGATGATTGCTACCGCGGATGGTGGATATGAGTCCGCTAGTTACTATGATGAGGAGACTTTGGCTCTTATTACACGTGAAGAACATGGTGGAGATGATTCTGATCATGAGACGCAATACATGGCTCCTGAAGACGCTGACAGGTATGAATGTTTAGTTGCTCAACGTGTTTTGAGTGTGCAGGTCACACAAGCTGAGCAAAATCAGAGGCACAATTTGTTCCATACCAAGGGAGTTGTGAAGGAACGTTCTGTGCGCGTCATCATAGACGGAGGTAGTTGCAACAACTTGGCTAGCATGGAGATGGTGGAGAAGCTTTCTCTCACCACAAGACCACATCCACATCCTTACTACATCCAATGGTTCAACAACAGCGGCAAGGTTAAGGTAACACGTATTGTTCGTGTGCATTTTAGTATCTCTACATATGCTGATTATGTTGATTGTGATGTGGTACCTATGCAAGCATGTTCCTTATTACTTGGTAGACCATGGCAATTTGATAAAAATTCTGTACACCATGGTAGAAACAATCACTATACTCTTGTTCATAAGGATAAAAATATTACTTTGCTTCCTATGACTCCTGATTCCATTTTGAAAGATGATATTAATAGAGCTAATAAAGCACAACAGGAGAAGAATAAGAGTTAAAATCAGATTGTGGCAAAAGAATTTGAGCAACAAATGAAGCCTAATAATAAACCATCTAGTGTTGCTTCTGAAATTAAATTGAAAAGTGCATGTTTATTTGCCACCAAATCTGATATTGATGAGCTAGATTTCAGCAAATCTGTTTGCTATGCTTTTGTGTGCAAAGAGGCATTATTTGCATTCGAGGATGTGCCTTCCTCTTTGCCTCCTGCTGTCACTAAGATTTTGCAGGAGTTCGCTGACATTTTTCCACAAGACGTGCCACCGGGATTACCGCCTATTCGAGGGATTGAGCATCAGATTGACTTAATTCCCGGTTGATAGAGGCGGGGGTGTCCCGATCTTTCGATGAGATGATAACTATCGATTTGGTGGAGACGACTTTGACGATCCGACTACAAACGTGCACGACGTTGCGCCTTAGCAATCGCTAAACCAACTCCGAGAGGTTATTGACCACGCTGGAGCACGATCAACCTGACCACGAAGGTCTATTCCTGCAAGCAATCGAAGAACGAGCAAGAATATGATAAAGCAATCTGAATATTGCAAATATATATGAAGTATTGATAATGGTGGGGATCCGAAAGCGGTCTTGGTCTGGTCGTTGGACACAAACGAAGTACACGAAGTTGCAATGGCTAACTTTTAACTAAACAAATCCCAAGGAAAAGCTACTAGATGGATCTACTTATATAGGAGCAAGGGGTGGCGGCCAAGGAGGTGGGAGGACGTCCCAAGGCAGCCTAAAACTAAATCTAGGTCGTACAAGGCCAATGGGCCCAAGTGGAGGTGATGTAACACCTTTGGACTTGTAGTTTGACTCGGATTCTGCTGCAGCATCAGATTGTTTCGGCCACAACTCAACGCTCCGGACGAATTTGAAGGTGATTCCAATTGGGTTGGAAAGTGCACGAAATCTAGTTTCCAACAAAAAAAGAATCACCCAATTCGGAGTCCGTATGAAAAACTTGTGTGCGTTTTGAGTCAGGTATGTCTGTGCAGTCCGAATCTGAATCCAGAACATGAGAGACTTGGACTCTATCTTCTCTTGGGCCAAAAGTGACGTGAGAGAACTTTTTGGACAGCAAATAAACATCTCTTTCTTCCTTATCTTCATATGTGGATTGTACAAATGTCCCATACACCTGCAATTAGACAAAACACAAAAGTGTGTGAAGTATTTTTGTTCTGGATAACATAAATAGATTATTGAATAGTTTGCACTAGAAATCACCTGACAAATATGCATATATGCAATATTTTTGGTCATATCCAAGGTAGTTATGTCCTCATCATCTAGGCTTGCGTCTCTAGCACAGTCTAGCCTAGGACCAGCACAGTACCGTCGTTGAGCGTTTATTCAACTTTGCATCTCTGAATTGATTATTGCTGACCCTTTTTGCTACCATATTATAAGCCTTCCCAGCTCCACATACATCTACGTCGTGCGTTTGACTCTCCCTGGTAATCGCTCTATCCAAGCTTTGAGAGTTTTGACTACAACGGTTGCCGATCACCGCCTGTTGCTGGGTAAGAACTTGTAAGAATTTGAGTTTTGCTTGACGGATTTGTGACACCCACCACCACCACTTGTTCGTAGTCTGTAGGATCATATTCTTGTGTGTTTCTATTGCTGCTAACCATGCCAGGATCACAAGCCGACGAGATTGACTGGGAGAATTTATCGAACAAGGAGCTTCATGATAAGTTTCAGCAAATGATGACTGAACAGGTGCAAGATGTGCTGAACAATTTTGAAGAGGCCATGGAGAAGATCACTAGCCTTGAGAAGACGTTCGAAACAAAGCTCGATAACAAGTTTAATGAATTGCTCGCGCGTCTTCCACCACCACCACCCGCTGCACCTAACGCACCTCTCCAACAACAACAACAACGACTACCTCCACGTCGCGAAACAGACCTCCGCCGAGCAAGCCGTGTTCCTCTTGCGTTTGGCCAAACTGTTGGTGCTGCTGTTGATACTTCTGTGGCTCCTGCTGCTGATGCGGAGGAGGATGATTATGTGGGAGATTATGAGGATGAGGTTGATCAAAATCAACACTACATGCAGCCACCTGTACCACCACCAGCAGGTCGACCTCAGGTATATATTCATAATGGTAGGCCTGCACCACCACCTCAGGTACGAGATGATGTCCATATTCCTAAACTGAAATTGAATATTCCACCATTTGAGGGTAGATATGTTCCTGATATATATCTTACTTGGGAGTTAGAAACTGAACAACGATTTACATGTTTACAATATCCTGAGGAGAGACGAGTTGCTGCTGCCGTTTGTGCTTTCACTAGTTTTGCATGTGTATGGTGGTCTGAACATTGTAGATTATATCCTATTCCAACTACTTGGGCTGCTTTGAAAACTGCTATGCGTACGCGTTGGGTTCCACCATATTATCAATGTGAATTGCTTCAAAAATTGCAGCGTTTAAGACAAGGGAAAAATTCTGTAGAAGAATATTATCAGGAATTACAAACTGGCATGATTAGATGTGGTATTGTTGAGGAGAATGAAGCTATGCTTGCACGTTTTCTGGGTGTATTAAATAGAGAGATTCAGACCATTCTAGACTATAACGAGTATACTAATATCACTCGTTTATTCCATCTTGCTTGTAAAGCTGAACGTGAAGTGCAGGATCGACAAGCATTGGGGCGAACTAACTTTTCTGCAGGCCGACCTTCATCATGGACACCACATGCATCTTCTACTTCAACTGCACCAGCACCTCCATCCGGTGCCACCTCCAGCCGTGATACAAGAAAACAGGCACAACTACCATTATCTGCCAAGAGCGCACCTGCGGGGCCTGCACAGCGTTCTTCTTCTTCCATGGCATCAACAGGGCACACAAGTGATATTATTTGTCGTTGTTGTAAGGGAGGAGGTCATTATGCGAGAGAATGCAAATCTCCGCGTGTGATGATTGCTACCGCGGATGGTGGATATGAGTCCGCTAGTGACTATGATGAGGAGACTTTGGCTCTTATTACACGTGAAGAACATGGTGGAGATGATTCTGATCATGAGACGCAATACATGGCTCCTGAAGACGCTGACAGGTATGAATGTTTAGTTGCTCAACGTGTTTTAAGTGTGCAGGTCACACAAGCTGAGCAAAATCAGAGGCACAATTTGTTCCATACCAAGGGAGTTGTGAAGGAACGTTCTGTGCGCGTCATCATAGACAGAGGGAGCTGCAACAACTTGGCTAGCATGGAGATGGTGGAGAAGCTTTCTCTCACCACAAGACCACATCCACATCCTTACTACATCCAATGGTTCAACAACAGCGGCAAGGTTAAGGTAACACGTACTGTTCGTGTGCATTTTAGTATCTCTACATATGCTGATTATGTTGATTGTGATGTGGTACCTATGCAAGCATGTTCCTTATTACTTGGTAGACCATGGCAATTTGATAAAAATTCTGTACACCATGGTAGAAACAATCACTATACTCTTGTTCATAAGGATAAAAATATTACTTTGCTTCCTATGACTCCTGATTCCATTTTGAAAGATGATATTAATAGAGCTAATAAAGCACAACAGGAGAAGAATAAGAGTGAAAATTAGATTGTGGCAAAAGAATTTGAGCAACAAATGAAGCATAATAATAAACCATCTAGTGTTGCTTCTGAAATTAAATTGAAAAGTGCATGTTTATTTGCCACCAAATCTGATATTGATGAGCTAGATTTCAGCAAATCTGTTTGCTATGCTTTTGTGTGCAAAGAGGCATTATTTTCATTCGAGGACGTGCCTTCCTCTTTGCCTCCTGCTGTCACTAACATTTTGCAGGAGTTCGCTGACGTTTTTCCACAAGACGTGCCACCGGGATTACCGCCTATTCGAGGGATTGAGCATCAGATTGACTTAATTCCCGGTGCTTCACTGCCAAACCGTGCACCATACCGTACCAATCCAGAGGAGACGAAGGAGATTATGCGTCAAGTACAAGAGCTTCTCGACAAAGGTTATATACGCGAATCCCTTAGTCCTTGTGCTGTTCCTATTATTCTAGTGCCGAAAAAGGATGGTACATCACGTATGTGTGTTGATTGTAGAGGCATTAATAATATTACTATTCGTTATCGTCATCCTATTCCTAGGCTAGATGATATGCTTGGATGTGATGCCAGTGGAATTGGATTAGGAGGTGTGTTATTACAAGATGGCAAACCTGTTGCATACTTTTCTGAAAAATTGAGTGGGCCTAGTCTGAATTATTCTACTTATGATAAAGAATTATATGCTCTTGTTCGGACTTTAGAAACATGGCAACATTATTTATGGCCCAAAGAATTTGTTATACATTTTGATCATGAATCTTTGAAACATATTAAAAGTCAAGCTAAACTGAATCGTAGACATGCTAAATGGGTTGAATTCATTGAGACTTTCCCTTATGTCATTAAACACAAGAAGGGAAAAGAAAATGTTATTGCTGATGCATTGTCTCGTCGCTATACTATGCTTTCACAACTTGACTTCAAAATATTTGGTTTGGAGACCATCAAAGATCAATATGTGCATGATGCTGATTTTAAAGATGTAATGCAGAATTGTAAAGAAGGAAGAATGTGGAACAAGGTTGTCGTTAACGATGGATTTGTGTTTCGTGCTAACAAGCTATGCATTCCAGCTAGCTCCGTTCGTCTTTTGTTGTTGCAGGAGGCGCATGGAGGAGGATTAATGGGACACTTTGGCGTGAAGAAGACGGAGGACGTACTTGCTACACATTTCTTTTGGCCAAAGATGAGACGGGATGTTGAGCGTTTTATTGCTCGATGCACTACATGTCAAAAAGCTAAGTCACGACTCAATCCTCATGGTTTATATATGCCTTTGCCTGTACCTAGTGTTCCTTGGGAGGATATATCTATGGACTTTGTTTTAGGTTTACCTCGAACAAAGAAGGGGAGGGATAGCATATTTGTTGTCGTGGATAGATTCTCGAAAATGGCACACTTTATACCATGTCATAAAAGCGATGATGCTGTTAATGTTGCTGATTTGTTCTTTCGTGAAATTATTCGCTTGCATGGTGTGCCAAATACTAAATTTCTTAGCCACTTTTGGAGATGTTTATGGGCTAAGTTGGGGACTAAACTGCTTTTTAGTACTACTTGTCACCCCCAAACCGATGGACAAACTGAAGTAGTCAATAGAACGTTGTCTACTGTGCTTAGGGCTGTTTTGAAGAATAATAAGAAAATGTGGGAGGAATGCTTGCCTCATATTGAATTTGCTTATAATCGTTCATTGCATTCTACTACTAAGATGTGCCCTTTTGAAGTTGTGTATGGTTTCCTACCTCGTGCACCTATTGATTTGTTGCCTCTTCCATCTTCGGAGAAGGTTAATTTTGATGCTAAACAACGTGCTGAATTGATTTTAAAAATGCATGAGTTAACTAAGGAAAACATTGAGCGTATGAATGCTAAATATAAACTTGCTGGAGATAAGGGTAGAAAACATGTTGTGTTTGCACCTGGAGATCTTGTTTGGTTACATTTGCGTAAGGATAGATTTCCTGATTTGCGCAAATCAAAGTTAATGCCACGTGCTGATGGTCCCTTTAAGGTGTTAGAGAAAATAAATGATAATTGATAGAGGCGAGGGTCCCGATCTTTCGATGAGATGATGGATATCGCTTTGGTGGAAGTCGACTTTGACGATCCGACTACGAACGTGCGAGGACGTCGCGCCTTAGCAATCGCTAAACCAACTCCGAGAGGTTATTGACCACGCCGGAGCACGATCAACCTGACCACGAGGGTCTGTTTCCTGCGAGCAAACGAAGAACAAGCAAGAAACTAAGATTGCAATCTGGATATTGCGAATATAAGATGAAAGCTTTATTGATCAAGGTGGGGTTCTGTGACGCCTTTGTCTGGTCGTTGAACACAAACGAAGTACGCGAAGTTGCAGCTATGGCGAACTTTTAATCTAAACAAAACCCAAAGTCTAAACGATGCCCTCAGGGCTGTATATATGGAGGAAGAGGGGGGAATTTCGTGGCCCTTGGTGGAGGGGTCCGAAATCAACCCTATCTCTTGTTTCCCCACACATACGGACTCTAAAAATAGCCTATACTTATGTATTTCGAAATTACATGGGCCTGGCCCAATAATAAGGTGACGCAGCACCTAAAATAGCCTCGGGACGAAATTTATGAAGTGGCATCTTGTATATTTCGTCCAAGGCTTCATGCACCCATTATGGTGGCTTCAAAGTCCTGAAATCATCACTTGTAACTCCGTTCTTGTTCCCCTTGCGCATGCCATCATCTCCATGCTTGTTCTTGCTCCAATGTTCATCCTTCTCCAAGCTAGGCCCTTCATTTGTAAGCAAAACAAATGTATCCAATTTAGGCAGCATCATATTCTCATGAACATTAGAATCATTACCAAGAAACGAAAGTAGATTCCGATTCGTGTTTCCTTGCTATTGAGAGTTGGCCACAACCCAAAACGGTCACACAAGTGAGGAGTTTTCTTGGCCTCGCTGGATTCTATAGGCGTTTTGTGAGAGATTTCAGCACCATTGTTGCACCTCTCAACGAACTTACAAAGAAGGATGTGCCTTTTCTTTGGGGTACCGCACAGGAAGAAGCCTTCACGGTATTGAAAGATAAGTTGACACATGCTCCTTTACTCCAACTTCCTGATTTTAATAAGACTTTTGAGCTTGAATGTGATGCTAGTGGAATTGGATTAGGAGGTGTGTTATTACAAGATGGTAAAACTGTTGCATACTTTTCTAAAAAATTGAGTGGGCCTAGTCTGAATTATTCTACTTATGATAAAGAATTATATGCTCTTGTTCGGACTTGTTTATGGCCCAAAGAATTTGTTATACATTCTGATCATGAATCTTTGAAACATATTAAAAGTCAAGCTAAACTGAATCGTAGACATGCTAAATGGGTTGAATTCATTGAGACTTTCCCTTATGTCATTAAACACAAGAAGGGAAAAGAAAATGTTATTGCTGATGCATTGTCTCGTCGCTATACTATGCTTTCACAACTTGACTTCAAAATATTTGGTTTGGAGACCATCAAAGATCAATATGTGCATGATGCTGATTTTAAAGATGTAATGCAGAATTGTAAAGAAGGAAGAATGTGGAACAAGTTTGTCGTTAACGATGGATTTGTGTTTCGTGCTAACAAGCTATGCATTCCAGCTAGCTCCGTTCGTCTTTTGTTGTTGCAGGAAGCGCATGGAGGAGGATTAATGGGACATTTTGGCGTGAAGAAGACGGAGGACGTACTTGCTACACATTTCTTTTGGCCAAAGATGATAGAGGCGGGGGTGTCCCGATCTTTCAATGAGATGATAACTATCGATTTGGTGGAGCCGACTTTGACGATCCGACTACGAACGTGCACGACGTTGCGCCTTAGCAATCGCTAAACCAATCTCCTGAGGTTATTGACCACGCCGGAGCACGATCAACCTGACCACGAAGGTCTATTCCTGCAAGCAATCGAAGAACGAGCAAGAATATGATAAAAGCAATCTGAATATTGCAAATATATATGAAGTATTGATAATGGTGGGGATCCGTAAGCGGTCTTGGTCTGGTCGTTGGACACAAACGAAGTACACGAAGTTGCAATGGCTAACTTTTAACTAAACAAATCCCAAGGAAAAAGCTACTAGATGGATCTACTTATATAGGAGCAAGGGGTGGTGGCCAAGGAGGTGGGAGGACGTCCCAAGGCAGCCTAAAACTAACCCTAGGTCGTACAAGGCTCATGGGCCCAAGTGGAGGTGATGTAACACCTTTGGACTTGTAGTTTGACTCGGATTCTGCTGCAGCATCAGATTGTTTCGTCCACAACTCAACGCTCCGGAAGAATTTGAAGGTGATTCCAATTGGGTTGGAAAGTGCACGAAATCTAGTTTCCAACAAAAAAAGAATCACCCAATTCGGAGTCCGTATGAAAAACTTGTGAGCGTTTTGAGTCAGGTATGTCTGTGCAGTCCGAATCTGAATCCAGAACGTGAGAGACTTGGACTCTATCTTCTCTTGGGCCAAAAGTGACGTGAGAGAACTTTTTGGACAGCAAATAAACATCTCTTTCTTCCTTATCTTCATATGTGGATTGTACAAATGTCCCATACACCTGCAATTAGACAAAACATAAAAGTGTGTGAAGTATTTTTGTTCTGCATAACATAAATAGATTATTGAATAGTTTGCACTAGAAATCACCTGACAAATATGCATATATGCAATATTTTTGATCATATCCAAGGTAGTCATGTCCTCATCGGGATGTTGAGCGTTTTATTGCTCGATGCACTACATGTCAAAAAGCTAAGTCACGACTCAATCCTCATGGTTTATATATGCCTTTGCCTGTACCTAGTGTTCCTTGGGAGGATATATCTATGGACTTTGTTTTAGGTTTACCTCGAACAAAGACGGGGAGGGATAGCATATTTGTTGTCGTGGATAGATTCTCGAAAATGGCACACTTTATACCATGTCATAAAAGCGATGATGCTGTTAATGTTGCTGATTTGTTCTTTCGTGAAATTATTCGCTTGCATGGTGTGCCAAATACTATTGTTTCATATCGTGATACTAAATTTCTTAGCCACTTTTGGAGATGTTTATGGGCTAAGTTGGGGACTAAACTGCTTTTTAGTACTACTTGTCACCCCCAAACTGATGGACAAACTGAAGTAGTCAATAGAACGTTGTCTACTATGCTTAGGGTTGTTTTGAAGAATAATAAGAAAATGTGGGAGGAATGCTTGCCTCATATTGAATTTGCTTATAATCGTTCATTGCATTCTACTACTAAGATGTGCCCTTTTGAAGTTGTGTATGGTTTCCTACCTCGTGCACCTATTGATTTGTTGCCTCTTCCATCTTCGGAGAAGGTTAATTTTGATGCTAAACAACGTGCTGAATTGATTTTAAAAATGCATGAGTTAACTAAGGAAAACATTGAGCGTATGAATGCTAAATATAAACTTGCTGGAGATAAGGGTAGAAAACATGTTGTGTTTGCACCTGGAGATCTTGTTTGGTTACATTTGCGTAAGGATAGATTTCCTGATTTGCGCAAATCAAAGTTAATGCCACGTGCTGATGGTCCCTTTAAGGTGTTAGAGAAAATAAATGATAATTGATAGAGGCGAGGGTCCCGATCTTTCGATGAGATGATGGATATCGCTTTGGTGGAAGTCGACTTTGACGATCCGACTACGAACGTGCGAGGACGTCGCGCCTTAGCAATCGCTAAACCAACTCCGAGAGGTTATTGACCACGCCGGAGCACGATCAACCTGACCACGAGGGTCTGTTTCCTGCGAGCAAACGAAGAACAAGCAAGAAACTAAGATTGCAATCTGGATATTGCGAATATAAGATGAAAGCTTTATTGATCAAGGTGGGGTTCTGTGACGCCTTTGTCTGGTCGTTGAACACAAACGAAGTACGCGAAGTTGCAGCTATGGCGAACTTTTAATCTAAACAAAACCCAAAGTCTAAACGATGCCCTAAGGGCTATATATATGGAGGAAGAGGGGGGAATTTCGTGGCCCTTGGTGGAGGGGTCCGAAATCAACCCTATCTCTTGTTTCCCCACACATACGGACTCTAAAAATAGCCTATACTTATGTATTTCGAAATTACATGGGCCTGGCCCAATAATAAGGTGACGCAGCACCTAAAATAGCCTCGGGACAAAATTTATGAAGTGGCATCTTGTATATTTCGTCCAAGGCTTCATGCACCCATTATGGTGGCTTCAAAGTCCTGAAATCATCACTTGTAACTCCGTTCTTGTTCCCCTTGCGCATGCCATCATCTCCATGCTTGTTCTTGCTCCAATGTTCATCCTTCTCCAAGCTAGGCCCTTCATTTGTAAGCAAAACAAATGTATCCAATTTAGGCAGCATCATATTCTCATGAACATTAGAATCATTACCAAGAAACGAAAGTACCTGGTAATTTAGTTGGCGTGCACGAGCTCTAGTAATTGGTCCAGTATGTATAGCAGCAGGGACTGTGGGTGTAACAATTGTATTGATGTCCTCATCAACTTCCCTTGATTTTTGCATATATGACACATGAATAGATGAGTAACTTGCATAGTTCATAAAATCTAAAGCCAAAAAATTAGCACAAGAAGTAGAAGGCATGAAAATATTGCAACTCAGTTTGCACATATAAGTGAAGCTCTTATTCATTTCAAAAGATTGACAATGTTCATCATTAAACCATCCCAACATTGGTGAATAAACCTTACTTGCATCAAATTTACATGCTACAACATGCTTAAATAAGCAAACATGCAATAAGTCATTCAACACAGAATCATCACCAAGATTAGAGGTCATATCAAAATGATTAAACATTGGTTCTTTTGCATCAATAGTTAATTCAATGGGTGCACTCAAAATTGTTGGTATTTCAGTTGTTTGATCACATGGCAAAGTCAAATTATCAACGTAGTCCTCTAAAATAGGTGGTGTGATCAAAGTAGTGGGTAGCTCATCAGATGGTGCATTCAAATTGACAAGGCATTCATCATTCTCATGTAGAGATGGAAGATCAGTACCTTTGTCATTACCTCTTATGATCAACTCAGATGATGTAGCCACTCTCGGGGGCGATGTGTCACATGGTGGAGGTGATGTAGTCCAGACAACAACGGATGTGGTTGTCATAGTATGCCTAGTAGTTAAAGGAACAATCATATCAACTCTTGGAATGTGCACCGTGCGCTTGTTCTCCTCGTGGCCAACACGTCGTTTTATTTCCTGTTCAGCTTTGCAAGCAAGATGAAACAAATGGTCCATAGGATAACACTCTTCATGAATTAGTATCTCTTGAATATCACGGTTTAATCCTCCCCAAAATCTATCCATAAAATCATCTTCACTTTCTTCTAAAGAGGAATGCAACAAGGTAGTTTGTAAATCATCATAATATTTTGTTACAGTTTCACTACCTTGTTTTAAGTGTTGCAACTTCTTAATCATGTCACGAGTATAATAAGCAGGGACGAAAGTATGTCGCATGGCAAGTTTCAAATCATCCCAAGTAGTAGGTATATAATCAGGGTGTAACCGACAATATTCACTCCACCAAACCAAAGCATAACCAGTGAAAGAACCAACCGCAACCTTAACCTTTTTATGTTCATCGAAATTATGGGAAGCAAATATATTTTTTATGTCGAACTCCCATTCAATATATAAAGCAGGTTTAAAACGGCCATTAAATGGTGGTATTGATACATTAACCTGATCATGTTCATTTGGATGTTTGTGCACCTCTCGTGACGGTTGTGGTATTTGCAAAGGTGGTGGCACGTCTCCCGCGATCGACAAAGCCCATGAATTGACTCTGGATCCTGTCATGATTAGTAGAACAAGAAACAAAACCCAAAAATAATGTTCCTATAACTACTAGGATGTGGTGGTAAAACGCTCACAGTAAAGCAAATATCAATGTCTTACAAGTTCTTACCATGCAGCAGGCGGTGATCGGCAACCAGCGGTGTCAAGTAACTCCGAATATTGAGTAAAGCGATTGCCAGGGGAGCGTACGTATACACGGTGTAGAAATATGTGGAGCTGGGTTGGCTATATATGGTAGCAAAAGATTAGCAATAATCAATTCAAAGATGCAATGTTGAATAAACGCTCAACGACGGTACTGTGCTTGTCCTAGGCTAGACCAAAATAGAGACGCGAGCCTAGAACACTAATGAGGTCACGTCGTAGCACAACTAGCATCAATAAAGGATATGAAGTAGCTCTGGACAGCAAGACATAAGTGAAGATCACAATAGCAGTAGACCTATTTAGAAGCTGATGTTGAGGTGCCAAATACTGAACTAGCTTCTGCAACTATTTAGATGCGGCTCATCACTAGCTTTCATTTGAGTACTCGCGGAGCCAAAACAGACTTCATATGAGGAAGTTATGCCTGTTTTACTAAACAGTGCACAAAACAGATTCCAATCCGAACTACGAGATTTGAGTCTAGATAGATCCGAATTTTGTTTTTTTTCTCCTCTCTTTTTTTTCTTACACTTTTTTTTCTTTTCCTTTCTTTTTTTTTTCTCTAACTTTTTTTTTTTACTTTTTTTCTCTCGTTTTTTTCTCTATCTTTTTTTTCTCTCTCCCTCTTTCCAAAACAAACTAGATAAGATGTAGATTGGATCAAGCAAAGATGGGAACGATCTCAACTATGATTATGACAATGAACGGTGGGTAGCACGTGGAGGAAATTGATGGATGGGTGGTGGACAGCGGAAGGGATAACGATGCAGCGGCGATGTGACTAATGTGAATAGAACTCGAAACTCTAAACGACCTAGACACTAAGACCAGCAACTCGACACGACGATGCAACCGATAATTCAACTATGCAAGCAATGAAAAGAAAATTGCAAAGGCTCAGACTGGCTTGGACAAAGGATGAATAGATCTAACTCTTTTTTTGTGGATTTTTCTTGGACAATAGGTAAGAAAATAAATCTAATCTTGGAAAACTAGAAATTCTCACCGAGCAACCTGAAAACTGATACCACTTGATAGAGGCGGGGGTGTCCCGATCTTTCAATGAGATGATAACTATCGATTTGGTGGAGCCAACTTTGACGATCCGACTACGAACGTGCACGACGTTGCGCCTTAGCAATCGCTAAACCAATCTCCTGAGGTTATTGACCACGCCGGAGCACGATCAACCTGACCACGAAGGTCTATTCCTGCAAGCAATCGAAGAACGAGCAAGAATATGATAAAAGCAATCTGAATATTGCAAATATATATGAAGTATTGATAATGGTGGGGATCCGTAAGCGGTCTTGGTCTGGTCGTTGGACACAAACGAAGTACACGAAGTTGCAATGGCTAACTTTTAACTAAACAAATCCCAAGGAAAAAGCTACTAGATGGATCTACTTATATAGGAGCAAGGGGTGGCGGCCAAGGAGGTGGGAGGACGTCCCAAGGCAGCCTAAAACTAACCCTAGGTCGTACAAGGCTCATGGGCCCAAGTGGAGGTGATGTAACACCTTTGGACTTGTAGTTTGACTCGGATTCTGCTGCAGCATCAGATTGTTTCGTCCACAACTCAACGCTCCGGAAGAATTTGAAGGTGATTCCAATTGGGTTGGAAAGTGCACGAAATCTAGTTTCCAACAAAAAAAGAATCACCCAATTCGGAGTCCGTATGAAAAACTTGTGAGCGTTTTGAGTCAGGTATGTCTGTGCAGTCCGAATCTGAATCCAGAACGTGAGAGACTTGGACTCTATCTTCTCTTGGGCCAAAAGTGACGTGAGAGAACTTTTTGGACAGCAAATAAACATCTCTTTCTTCCTTATCTTCATATGTGGATTGTACAAATGTCCCATACACCTGCAATTAGACAAAACATAAAAGTGTGTGAAGTATTTTTGTTCTGCATAACATAAATAGATTATTGAATAGTTTGCACTAGAAATCACCTGACAAATATGCATATATGCAATATTTTTGATCATATCCAAGGTAGTCATGTCCTCATCGGGATGTTGAGCGTTTTATTGCTCGATGCACTACATGTCAAAAAGCTAAGTCACGACTCAATCCTCATGGTTTATATATGCCTTTGCCTGTACCTAGTGTTCCTTGGGAGGATATATCTATGGACTTTGTTTTAGGTTTACCTCGAACAAAGACGGGGAGGGATAGCATATTTGTTGTCGTGGATAGATTCTCGAAAATGGCACACTTTATACCATGTCATAAAAGCGATGATGCTGTTAATGTTGCTGATTTGTTCTTTCGTGAAATTATTCGCTTGCATGGTGTGCCAAATACTATTGTTTCATATCGTGATACTAAATTTCTTAGCCACTTTTGGAGATGTTTATGGGCTAAGTTGGGGACTAAACTGCTTTTTAGTACTACTTGTCACCCCCAAACTGATGGACAAACTGAAGTAGTCAATAGAACGTTGTCTACTATGCTTAGGGTTGTTTTGAAGAATAATAAGAAAATGTGGGAGGAATGCTTGCCTCATATTGAATTTGCTTATAATCGTTCATTGCATTCTACTACTAAGATGTGCCCTTTTGAAGTTGTGTATGGTTTCCTACCTCGTGCACCTATTGATTTGTTGCCTCTTCCATCTTCGGAGAAGGTTAATTTTGATGCTAAACAACGTGCTGAATTGATTTTAAAAATGCATGAGTTAACTAAGGAAAACATTGAGCGTATGAATGCTAAATATAAACTTGCTGGAGATAAGGGTAGAAAACATGTTGTGTTTGCACCTGGAGATCTTGTTTGGTTACATTTGCGTAAGGATAGATTTCCTGATTTGCGCAAATCAAAGCTAATGCCACGTGCTGATGGTCTCTTTAAGGTGTTAGAGAAAATAAATGATAATGCATATAAACTTGAGCTGCCTGCAGATTTTGGGGTTAGTCCCACTTTTAACATTGCAGATTTGAAGCCTTATTTGGGTGAGGAAGATGGACTTCCGTCGAGGACGACTTCATTTCAAGAAGGGGAGGATGATGAGGACATCAATATAATTGTTACACCCACAACCCCTGCTGCTATACATACTGGACCAATTACTAGAGCTCGTGCACGCCAACTAAATTACCAGGTACTTTCGTTTCTTGGTAATGATTCTAATGTTCATGAGAATATGATGCTGCCTAAATTGGATACATTTGTTTTGCTTACAAATGAAGGGCATAGCTTGGAGAAGGATGAACATTGGAGCAAGAACAAGCATGGAGATGATGGCATGTGCAAGGGGAACAAGAACGGAGTTACAAGTGATGATTCAGGACTTTGAAGCCACCATAATGGGTGCATGAAGCCTTGGACGAAATATACAAGATGCCACTTCATAAATCTCGTTCCGAGGCTATTTTAGGTGCTGCGTCACCTTATTATTGGGCCAGGCCCATGTAATTTCGAAATACATAAGTATAGGCTATTTTTAGAGTCCGTATGTGTGGGGAAACAAGAGATAGGGTTGATTTCGGACTCCTCCACCAAGGGCCACGAAATTCCCCCCTCTTCCTCCATATATACAGCCCTTAGGGCATCGTTTAGACTTTGGGTTTTGTTTAGATTAAAAGTTCGCCATAGCTGCAACTTCACGTACTTCGTTTGTGTTCAACGACCAGACAAAGGCGTCACAGAACCCCACCTTGATCAATAAAGCTTTCATCTTATATTCGCAATATCCAGATTGCAATCTTAGTTTCTTGCTTGTTCTTCGTTTGCTCGCAGGAAACAGACCCTCGTGGTCAGGTTGATCGTGCTCCGGCGTGGTCAATAACCTCTCGGAGTTGGTTTAGCGATTGCTAAGGCGCGACGTCCTCACACGTTCGTAGTCGGATCGTCAAAGTCGACTTCCACCAAAGCGAAATCCACCATCTCATCGAAAGACGGGACACCTTTGCCTCTATCAGCGCTCCCGACGAATTTGAAGGTGAATCCAATTGGGCTGGAAAGAGAATCCAACAAAAAAAGAATCACCCAATTCGGAGTCCGTATGAAAAAGTTGTTGGAGTTTTGAGTCAGGTATGTCTGTGCAGTCCGAATCTGAATCCAGAACGTGAGAGACTTGGACTCTATCTTCTCTTGGCCCAAAAGTGACGTGAGAGAACTTTTTGAACAACACTTAAACATCTCTTTCTCCCTTATCTTCATATGTGAATTGTACAAATATCCCATACACCTGCAATTAGACAAAACACAAAAGTGTGTGAAGTATTTTTGTTCTGGATAACATAAATAGATTATTGAATAGTTTGCACTAGAAATCACCTGACAAATATGCATGTATGCAATATTTTTGGTCGTATCTAAGGTAGTCATGTCCTCATCAGGGATCTTCCCACGAGGGGGTCTTGAATCCGATAGGATCTTCTCCGAGGAGGCCGCGGTCTCTCACGAGGAGGAGATCCGATGGATGAGCGAAGCTCTATCTCTAACTTCAGCTAAATCAACGCTAAATCTAATTAGGAGGAGGTGGAGGAGTATATATAGTCTAGGGCCACGAAGGGGTAAGTGAAGGGGGTACATGGGCTGCGGCCCAACACATGGCAGCGCACAGGCGTCGGACGTCCGATAGGTTCCGCACGTCCGGAGGCTCGCGAGAGTCCGGTCATCCGGTGCATGTCAGACGTCCGGCGTTTTGGCTCTGGACAGGTGGTGTCGGACGTCCGGTCGGCGTCGGTCGTCCGGGCGCTGGAGAGAGGTCGGACGTCCGGTGGCTCCGGTCGTCCGTGGATTCGGCTCGGGTCCTCAGGGTCCGGACGTCCGGGCTGGGCCGGTCGTCCGGTGGCTGTAGCTTCGCGCAGCTTCTTCTCTGGGTCCTTGTACTTGGCGTCCTCGCTAGCTCTTCCATTGGATGTGGTGGCTTTGTGGCTTTCCTCCAAGTACCTGATCATGCATAGAACACACGTTGGAGGTAGTAGCCATATCTCACATGTAGAAAGTGATGGTTCGGAGAGGAGCGAGTTCACCTTGTGTCCAATGGCGTATGTTCGAGGTCTCGTCATATGTCCACTTGGGGTTTGGAGAGTAGTCGGAGTGTACATGGGGATGAACGTGGGATGCTCCGCATCAGGTGGGGATCCGTAAGCGGTCTTGGTCTGGTCGTTGGTGATGAGGACATATACATATACAACATGTACACCTTGTCTCTTTTGTTAGCCACATTTCAGATTAAGCAACGCCGAGGACGGCTTTATTTTCAAGAAGGGGAGGATGATGAGGACATGACTACCTTGGATATGACCAAAAATATTGCATATATGCATATTTGTCAGGTGATTTCTAGTGCAAACTATTCAATAATCTATTTATGTTATCCAGAACAAAAATACTTCACACACTTTTGTGTTTTGTCTAATTGCAGGTATATGGGACATTTGTACAATCCACATATGAAGATAAGGAAGAAAGAGATGTTTATTTACTGTCCAAAAAGTTCTCTCACGTCACTTTTGGCCCAAGAGAAGATAGAGTCCAAGTCTCTCACGTTCTGGATTCAGATTCGGACTGCACAGACATACCTGACTCAAAACGCACACACGTTTTTCATAGGACTCCGAATTGGGTGATTCTTTTTTGTTGGAAACTAGATTTCGTGCACTTTCCAACCCAATTGGAATCACCTTCAAATTCGTCCGGAGCGTTGAGTTGTGGACGAAACAATCTGATGCTGCAGCAGAATCCGAGTCAAACTACAAGTCCAAAGGTGTTACATCACCTCCACTTGGGCCCATTGGCCTTGTACGACCTAGTTTTAGTTTTAGGCTGCCTTGGGACGTCCTCCCACCTCCTTGGCCGCCACCCCTTGCTCCTATATAAGTAGATCCATCTAGTATCTTTTCCTTGGGATTTGTTTAGTTAAAAGTTAGCCATTGCAACTTCGTGTGCTTCGTTTGTGTCCAACGACTAGACCAAGACCACTTTTCGGATCCCCACCATTATCAATACTTCATACATATTCGCGATATTCAGATTGCTTTTATCATATTCTTGCTTGTTCTTCGATTGCTTGCAGGAATAGACCTTCGTGGTCAGGTTGATCGTGTTCCGGCGTGGTCAATAACCTCTCGGAGTTGGTTTAGCGATTGCTAAGGCACAACGTCGTTGCACGTTTGTAGTCGGATCGTCAAAGTCGTCTCCACCAAATCGATAGTTATCATCTCATCGAAAGATCGGGACACCCCGCCTCTATCAAGTGGTATCAGTTTTCAGGTTGCTCGATGAGAATTTCCAGTTTTCCTAGATTAGATTTATTTTCTTACCTATTGTCCAAGAAAAAGCCACAAAAGAAAAGTTAGATCTATTCATCCTTTGTTCTAGCCAGACTGAGCCTTTGCAATTTTCTTTTCATTGTTTGCATTATTGAATTATCGGTTGCATCGCCGTGTCGAGTTGCTGGTCTTAGTGTCTAGTTCCTTTAGAGTTTCGAGTTCTGTTCACATTAGTCACGCAGCCGCTGCATCATTATCCCATCTGCTGTCCACCATCCCATCCACCAATTTCCACCATGTGCTACGCACTGTTTATTGTCATAATCATAGTTGAGGTCACTCACATCTTCGCTTGATCGAATCTGCATCTTTTCTAGTTTGTCTTGGGAAGAGGGAGAAAAAGAAGATAAAGAAAAAAAAGAGAGAAAAAAGGAAAGAAAAAAAAGAAAAAGAGGGAGAAGAAAAAGAAAAAAAGGCGTGAGAAAAAAAAGAGAGAAGAAAAAAAAATTGGATCTATCTAGAATCAATCTCGTACCTGAATTCGGATTGGAATCTGTTTTGCGCACTGTTCAGTAAAACAGGTGTATCTTCCTCATACGAAGTCAGTTTTGGCTCCGTGAGTACTCAAATTGAAGATAGAGACGAGCCAAATCTAAATAGTTGCAGAAGCTAGTTCAAAATTTGACACCTCAAAATCGGCTTCTAAATAGGTCTTTTTGCCCTCCGAAGTTCGTGAACACAACTTGTTCCAATTTTTCAGGCCAGTTTTAGAATTCTTTGACTCCTCATATCAACTCGGAATTGAGTGATTCTTTTTGCATTGGAAAGCTTGAGTTAGTAGCATTCTTTGAAAGAATTTATCAGAAAATTGTCTCAAACTTTTCAAGAGGAAAGTTGGAGAGAGAATTGTTGTATATCCTGCTTGGTAGTTGTTTTTCATCATTATCTTCACTGCCGTTGTGATCTTCACTTATATCTTGCTGTCAAGAGCTACTTAGTATCCTTTATTGATGCTAGTTGTGCTACGCCGTGACCTCATTAGTGTTCTAGGCTCGCGTCTCTAGTCCGGTCTAGCCTAGTGATAGAGGCAAAGGTGTCCCGTCTTTCGATGAGATGATGGATTTCGCTTTGGTGGAAGTCGACTTTGACGATCCGACTACGAACGTGCGAGGGCGTCGCGCCTTAGCAATCGCTAAACCAACTCCGAGAGGTTATTGACCACGCCGGAGCACGATCAACCTGACCACGAGGGTCTGTTTCCTGCGAGCAAACGAAGAACAAGCAAGAAACTGAGATTGCAATCTGGATATTGCGAATATAAGATGAAAGCTTTATTGATCAAGGTGGGGTTCTGTGACGCCTTTGTCTGGTCGTTGAACACAAACGAAGTACGCGAAGTTGCAGCTATGGCGAACTTTCAATCTAAACAAAACCCAAAGTCTAAACGGTGCCCTAAGGGTTGTATATATGGAGGAAGAGAGGGGGAATTTCGTGGCCCTTGGTGGAGGGGTCCGAAATCAACCCTATCTCTTGTTTCCCCACACATACGGACTCTAAAAATAGCCTATACTTATGTATTTCGAAATTACAGGGGCCTGGCCCAATAAAAAGGTGACGCAGCACCTATAATAGCCTCGGGACGAAATTTATGAAGTGGCATCTTGTATATTTCGTCCATGGCTTCATGCACCCATTATGGTGGCTTCAAAGTCCTGAAATCATCACTTGTAACTCCGTTCTTGTTCCCCTTGCGCATGGCATCATCTCCATGCTTGTTCTTGCTCCAATGTTCATCCTTCTCCAAGCTAGGCCCTTCATTTGTAAGCAAAACAAATGTATCCAATTTAGGCAACATCATATTCTCATGAACATTATAACCATTACCAAGAAACGAAAGTACCTGATAATTTAATTGGCGTGCGCGAGCTCTAGTAATAGGTCCCGTATATGTAGCAGTAGGGGCTGTGGGTGTAACAATGGTATTGATGTCTCATCTTTGGCCAAAAGAAATGTGTAGCAAGTACGTCCTCCGTCTTCTTCACGCCAAAGTGTCCCATTAATCCTCCTCCATGCGCCTCCTGCAACAACAAAAGACGAACGGAGCTAGCTGGAATGCATAGCTTGTTAGCACGAAACACAAATCCATCGTTAACGACAAACTTGTTCCACACTCTTCCTTCTTTACAATTCTGCATTACATCTTTAAAATCAGCATCATGCACATATTGATCTTTGATGGTCTCCAAACCAAATATTTTGAAGTCAAGTTGTGAAAGCATAATATAGCGGCGAGACAATGCATCAGCAATAACATTTTCTTTTCCCTTCTTGTGTTTAATGACATAAGGAAAAGTCTCAATGAATTCAACCCATTTAGCATGTCTACGATTCAGTTTAGCTTGACTTTTAATATGTTTCAAAGATTCATGATCAGAATGTATAACAAATTCTTTGGGCCACAAATAATGTTGCCATGTTTCTAAAGTCCGAACGAGAGCATATAATTCTTTATCATAAGTAGAATAATTCAGACTAGGCCCACTCAATTTTTCAGAAAAGTATGCAACAGGTTTGCCATCTTGTAATAACACACCGCCTAATCCAATTCCACTAGCATCACATTCAAGCTCAAAAGTCTTATTAAAATCAGGAAGTTGGAGTAAAGGAGCATGTGTCAACTTATCTTTCAATACCGAGAAGGCTTCTTCCTGTGCGGTACCCCAAAGAAAAGGCACATCTTTCTTTGTAAGCTCATTGAGAGGTGCAGCAATGGTGCTGAAATCTCTCACAAAACGACTATAGAATCCAGCGAGGCCAAGAAAACTCCTCACTTGTGTGACCGTTTTGGGTTGCGGCCAACTCTCAATAGCTTCAATCTTGGCTTTATCAACTTCAATTCCCTGTGGAGTAACAACATAGCCAAGAAAAGATACTCGGTCGGTGCAAAAGGTGCACTTCCCAAGGTTACCAAACAAACGTGCATCACGTAGAGCAATAAAAACAGCACGTAAATGTTCCAAATGTTCTTCCAAAGATCTGCTATAAATCAATATGTCATCAAAGTAAACTACCACAAATCGTCCAATGAAAGCACGTAAAACTTCGTTCATTAATCTCATGAAAGTACTAGGTGCATTAGTTAACCCAAAAGGCATGACTAACCACTCATATAATCCAAACTTAGTTTTGAATGCTGTTTTCCATTCATCTCCCAATTTCATACGAATTTGATGGTATCCACTACGCAAATCAACTTTGGAGAATATTGTAGAGCCACTCAATTCATCAAGCATATCATCTAGCCTAGGAATAGGATGACGATAACGAATAGTAATATTATTAATGCCTCTACAATCAACACACATACGTGATGTACCATCCTTTTTCGGCACTAGAATAATAGGAACAGCACATGGACTAAGGGATTCACGTATATAACCTTTGTCGAGAAGCTCTTGTACTTGACGCATAATCTCCTTCGTCTGCTCTGGATTGGTACGGTATGGTGCACGGTTTGGCAGTGAAGCACCGGGAATTAAGTCAATCTGATGCTCAATCCCTCGAATAGGCGGTAATCCCGGTGGTACGTCTTGTGGAAAGACGTCAGCGAACTCCTGCAAAATGTTAGTGACAGCAGAAGGCAAAGAGGAAGGCACGTCCTCGAATGAAAATAATGCCTCTTTGCACACAAAAGCATAGCAAACAGAATTGCTGAAATCTAGCTCATCAATATCAGATTTGGTGGCAAATAAACATGCACTTTTCAATTTAATTTCAGAAGCAACACTAGATGGTTTATTATTAGGCTTCATTTGTTGCTCAAATTCTTTTGCCACAATCTGATTTTCACTCTTATTCGTCTCCTGTTTTGCTTTATTAGCTCTATTAATATCATCTTTCAAAATGGAATCAGGAGTCATAGGAAGCAAAGTAATATTTTTATCCTTATGAACAAGAGTATAGTGATTGTTTCTACCATGGTGTACAGAATTTTTATCAAATTGCCATGGTCTACCAAGTAATAAGGAACATGCTTGCATAGGTACCACATCACAATCAACATAATCAGCATATGTAGAGATACTAAAATGCACACGAACAGTACGTGTTACCTTAACCTTGCTGCTGTTGTTGAACCATTGGATGTAGTAAGGATGTGGATGTGGTCTTGTGGTGAGAGAAAGCTTCTCCACCATCTCTATGCTAGCCAAGTTGTTGCAGCTCCCTCCGTCTATGATGACGCGCACAGAACGTTCCTTCACAACTCCCTTGGTATGGAACAAATTGTGCCTCTGATTTTGCTCAGCTTGTGTGATCTACACACTCAAAACACGTTGAGCAACTAAACATTCATACCTGTCAGCGTCTTCAGGAGCCATGTATTGCGTCTCATGATCAGAATCATCTCCACCATGTTCTTCACGTGTAATAAGAGCCAAAGTCTCCTCATCATAGTCACTAGCAGACTCATATCCACCATCCGCGGTAGCAATCATCACACACGGAGATTTGCATTCTCTCGCATAATGACCTCCTCCCTTACAACGATGACAAATAATATCACTTGTGTGCCCTGTTGATGCCATGGAAGAAGAAGAACGCTGTGCAGGCCCCGCAGGTGCGCTCTTGGCAGATAATGGTGGTTGTGCCTGTTTTCTTGTATCACGGCTGGAGGTGGCACCGGATGGAGGTGCTGGTGCAGTTGAAGTGGAAGATGCACGTGGTGTCCATGATGAAGGTCGGCCTGCAGAAAAGTTAGTTCGCCCCAATGCTTGTCGATCCTGCACTTCACGTTCAGCTTTACAAGCAAGATGGAATAAACGAGTGATATTAGTATACTCCTTATAGTCTAGAATGGTCTGAATCTCTCTATTTAATCCACCCAGAAAACGTGCAAGCATAGCTTCATTCTCCTCAACAATACCACGTCTAATCATGCCAGTTTGTAATTCCTGATAATATTCTTCTACAGAATTTTTCCCTTGTCTTAAACGCTGCAATTTTTGAAGCAATTCACGTTGATAATATGGTGGAACCCAACGCGTACGCATAGCAGTTTTCAAAGCAGCCCAAGTAGTTGGAATAGGATATAATCTACAATGTTCAGACCACCATATACATGCAAAACTAGTGAAAGCACAAACAGCAGCAACAACTCGTCTCTCCTCAAGATATTGTAAACATGTAAATCGTTGTTCAGTTTCTAACTCCCAAGTAAGATATATATCAGGAACATATCTACCCTCAAATGGTGGAATATTCAATTTCAGTTTAGGAATATGGACATCATCTCGTACCTGAGGTGGTGGTGCAGGCCTACCATTACGAATATATACCTGAGGTCGACCTGCTGGTGGTGGTACAGGTGGCTGCACGTAGTGCTGATTTTGATCAACCTCATCCTCATAATCTCCCACATAATCATCCTCCTCCGCATCAGCAGCAGGAGCCACAGAAGTATCAACAGCAGCACCAACAGTTTGGCCAAACGCAAGAGGAACACGGCTTGCTCGGCGGAGGTCTGTTTCGCGACGTGGAGGTAGTCGTTGTTGTTGTTGTTGGAGAGGTGCGTTAGGTGCAGCGGGTGGTGGTGGTGGAAGACGCGCGAGCAATTCATTAAACTTGTTATCGAGCTTTGTTTCGAACATCTTCTCAAGGCCAGTGATCTTCTCCATGGCCTCTTCAAAATTATTCAGCACATCTTGCACCTGTTCAGTCATCATTTGCTGAAACTTATCATGAAGCTCCTTGTTCGATAAATTCTCCCAGTCAATCTCGTCGGCTTGTGATCCTGGCATGGTTAGCAGCAATAGAAACACATAAGAATATGATAGAGGCGAGGGTCCCGATCTTTCGATGAGATGATAACTATCGATTTGGTGGAGACGACTTTGACAATCCGACTACAAACGTGCACGACGTTGCGCCTTAGCAATCGCTAAACCAATCTCCTGAGGTTACTGACGATGCCGGAAGCACGGTCAGCCTGACCACGAAGGTCTATTCCTGCAAGCAATTGAAGAACGAGCAAGAATATGATAAAGCAATCTGAATATTGCAAATATATATGAGGTATTGATAATGGTGGGGATCCGTAAGCGGTCTTGGTCTGGTCGTTGGACACAAACGAAGTACACGAAGTTGCAATGGCTAACTTTTAACTAAACAAATCCCCCAGGAAAAGCTACTAGATGGATCTACTTATATAGGAGCAAGGGGTGGCGGCCAAGGAGGTGGGAGGACGTCCCAAGGCAGCCTAAAACTAAATCTAGGTCGTACAAGGCCAATGGGCCCAAGTGGAGGTGATGTAACACTCACCCAATTCGGAGTCCGTATGAAAAACTTGTGTGTGTTTTGAGTCAGGTATGTCTGTGCAGTCCGAATCTGAATCCAGAACGTGAGAGACTTGGACTCTATCTTCTCTTGGGCCAAAAGTGACGTGAAAGAACTTTTTGGACAGCAAATAAACATCTCTTTCTTCCTTATCTTCATATGTGGATTGTACAAATGTCCCATACACCTGCAATTAGACAAAACACAAAAGTGTGTGAAGTATTTTTGTTCTGGATAACATAAATAGATTATTGAATAGTTTGCACTAGAAATCACCTGACAAATATGCATATATGCAATATTTTTGGTCATATCCAAGGTAGTCATGTCCTCATCATCCTCCCCTTCTTGAAAATAAAGCCGTCCTTGGCGTTGCTTAATCTGAAATGTGGCTAACAAAAGAGACAAGGTGTACATGTTGTATATGTATATGTCATCCATTTTTACTTCCCTTGATTTTTGCATATATGACACATGAATAGATGAGTAACTTGCATAGTTCATAAAATCTAAAGCCAAAAAATTAGCACAAGAAGTAGAAGGCATGAAAATATTGCAACTCAGTTTGCACATATAAGTGAAGCTCTTATTCACTTCAAAAGATTGACAATGTTCATCATTAAACCATCCCAACATTGGTGAATAAACCTTACTTGCATCAAATTTACATGCTACAACATGCTTAAATAAGCAAACATGCAATAAGTCATTCAACACAGAATCATCACCAAGATTAGAGGTCATATCAAAATGATTAAACATTGGTTCTTTTGCATCAATAGTTAATTCAATGGGTGCACTCAAAATTGTTGGTATTTCAGTTGTTTGATCACATGGCAAAGTCAAATTATCAACGTAGTCCTCTAAAATAGGTGGTGTGATCAAAGTAGTGGGTAGCTCAGCAGATGGTGCATTCAAATTGACAAGGCATTCATCATTCTCATGTAGAGATGGAAGATCAGTACCTTTGTCATTACCTCTTATGATCAACTCAGATGATGTAGCCACTCTCGGGGGCGATGTGTCACATGGTGGAGGTGATGTAGTCCTGACAACAACGGATGTGGTTGTCATAGTATGCCTAGTAGTTGAAGGAACAATCATATCAACTCTTGGAATGTGCACCGTGCGCTTGTTCTCCTCGTGGTCAACACGTCGTTTTATTTCCTGTTCAGCTTTGCAAGCAAGATGAAACAAATGGTCCATAGGATAACACTCTTCATGAATTAGTATCTCTTGAATATCACGGTTTAATCCTCCCCAAAATCTATCCATAAAATCATCTTCACTTTCTTCTAAAGAGGAATGCAACAAGGTAGTTTGTAAATCATCATAATATTTTGTTACAGTTTCACTACCTTGTTTTAAGTGTTGCAACTTCTTAATCATGTCACGAGTATAATAAGCAGGGACGAAAGTATGTCGCATGGCAAGTTTCAAATCATCCCAAGTAGTAGGTATATAATCAGGGTGCAACCGACAATATTCACTCCACCAAACCAAAGCATAACCAGTGAAAGAACCAACCGCAACCTTAACCTTTTTATGTTCATTGAAATTATGGGAAGCAAATATATTTTTTATGTCGAACTCCCATTCAATATATAAAGCAGGTTTAAAACGGCCATTAAATGGTGGTATAGATACATTAACCTGATCATGTGCATTTGGATGTTTGTGTACCTCTCGTGACGGTTGTGGTATTTGCAAAGGTGGTGGCACATCTCCCGCGATCGACAAAGCCCATGAATTGACTCTGGATCCTGTCATGATTAGTAGAACAAGAAACAAAACCCAAAAATGATAGAGGCAAAGGTGTCCCGTCTTTCGATGAGATGATGGATATCGCTTTGGTGGAAGTCGACTTTGACGATCCGACTACGAACGTGCGAGGACGTCGCGCCTTAGCAATCGCTAAACCAACTCCGAGAGGTTATTGACCACGCCGGAGCACGATCAACCTGACCACGAGGGTCTGTTTCCTGCGAGCAAACGAAGAACAAGCAAGAAACTGAGATTGCAATCTGGATATTGCGAATATAAGATGAAAGCTTTATTGATCAAGGTGGGGTTCTGTGACGCCTTTGTCTGGTCGTTGAACACAAACGAAGTACGCGAAGTTGCAGCTATGGCGAACTTTTAATCTAAACAAAACCCCAGGAAAAGCTACTAGATGGATCTACTTATATAGGAGCAAGGGGTGGCGGCCAAGGAGGTGGGAGGACGTCCCAAGGCAGCCTAAAACTAAATCTAGGTCGTACAAGGCCAATGGGCCCAAGTGGAGGTGATGTAACACCTTTGGACTTGTAGTTTGACTCGGATTCTGCTGCAGCATCAGATTGTTTCGTCCACAACTCAACGCTCCGGACGAATTTGAAGGTGATTCCAATTGGGTTGGAAAGTGCACGAAATCTAGTTTCCAACAAAAAAAATCACCCAATTTGGAGTCCGTATGAAAAACTTGTGTGCGTTTTGAGTCAGGTATGTCTGTGCAGTCCGAATCTGAATCCAGAACGTGAGAGACTTGGACTCTATCTTCTCTTGGGCCAAAAGTGACGTGAGAGAACTTTTTGGACAGCAAATAAACATCTCTTTCTTCCTTATCTTCATATGTGGATTGTACAAATGTCCCATACACCTGCAATTAGACAAAACACAAAAGTGTGTGAAGTATTTTTGTTCTGGATAACATAAATAGATTATTGAATAGTTTTCACTAGAAATCACCTGACAAATATGCATATATGCAATATTTTTGGTCATATCCAAGGTAGTCATGTCCTCATCATCCTCCCCTTCTTGAAAATAAAGCCGTCCTCGGCGTTGCTTAATCTGAAATGTGGCTAACAAAAGAGACAAGGTGTACATGTTGTATATGTATATGTCATCCATTTTTACTTCCCTTGATTTTTGCATATATGACACATGAATAGATGAGTAACTTGCATAGTTCATAAAATCTAAAGCCAAAAAAGTAGCACAAGAAGTAGAAGGCATGAAAATATTGCAACTCAGTTTGCACATATAAGTGAAGCTCTTATTCATTTCAAAAGATTGACAATGTTCATCATTAAACCATCCCAACATTGGTGAATAAACCTTACTTGCATCAAATTTACATGCTACAACATGCTTAAATACGCAAACATGCAATAAGTCATTCAACACAGAATCATCACCAAGATTAGAGGTCATATCAAAATGATTAAACATTGGTTCTTTTGCATCAATAGTTAATTCAATGGGTGCACTCAAAATTGTTGGTATTTCAGTTGTTTGATCACATGGCAAAGTCAAATTATCAACGTAGTCCTCTAAAATAGGTGGTGTGATCAAAGTAGTGGGTAGCTCATCAGATGGTGCATTCAAATTGACAAGGCATTCATCATTCTCATGTAGAGATGGAAGATCAGTACCGTTGTCATTACCTCTTATGATCAACTCAGATGATGTAGCCACTCTCGGGGGCGATGTGTCACATGGTGGAGGTGATGTAGTCCTGACAACAACGGATGTGGTTGTCATAGTATGCCTAGTAGTTGAAGGAACAATCATATCAACTCTTGGAATGTGCACCGTGCGCTTGTTCTCCTCGTGGCCAACACGTCGTTTTATTTCCTGTTCAGCTTTGCAAGCAAGATGAAACAAATGGTCCATAGGATAACACTCTTCATGAATTAGTATCTCTTGAATATCACGGTTTAATCCTCCCCAAAATCTATCCATAAAATCATCTTCACTTTCTTCCAAAGAGGAATGCAACAAGGTAGTTTGTAAATCATCATAATATTTTGTTACAGTTTCACTACCTTGTTTTAAGTGTTGCAACTTCTTAATCATGTCACGGTATAATAAGCAGGGACGAAAGTATGTCGCATGGCAAGTTTCAAATCATCCCAAGTAGTAGGTATATAATCAGGGTGTAACCGACAATATTCACTCCACCAAACCAAAGCATAACCAGTGAAAGAACCAACCGCAACCTTAACCTTTTTATGTTCATTGAAATTATGGGAAGCAAATATATTTTTTATGTCGAACTCCCATTCAATATATAAAGCAGGTTTAAAACGGCCATTAAATGGTGGTATAGATACATTAACCTGATCATGTGCATTTGGATGTTTGTGCACCTCTCGTGACGGTTGTGGTATTTGCAAAGGTGGTGGCACGTCTCCCGCGATCGACAAAGCCCATGAATTGACTCTGGATCCTGTCATGATTAGTAGAACAAGAAACAAAACCCAAAAATAATGTTCCTATAACTACTAGGATGTGGTGGTAAAACGCTCATAGTAAAGCAAATATCAATGTCTTACAAGTTCTTACCATGCAGCAGGCGGTGATCGGCAACCAGCGGTGTCAAGTAACTCCGAATATTGAGTGAAGCGATTGCCAGGGGAGCGTATGTATACACGGTGTAGAAATATGTGGAGCTAGGTTGGCTATATATGGTAGCAAAAGTTTAGCAATAATCAATTCAAAGATGCAATGTTGAATAAACGCTCAACGACGGTACTGTGCTGGTCCTAGGCTAGACCGGACTAGAGACGCGAGCCTAGAACACTAATGAGGTCACGGCGTAACACAACTAGCATCAATGAAGGATACTAAGTAGCTCTGGACAGCAAGATATAAGTGAAGATCACAACGGCAGTAAAGATAATGATGAAAAACAACTGCCAAACAGGATATACAACAACTCTCTCTCCAACTTTCCTCTTGAAAAGTTTGAGCCAATTTTCTGATAGATTCTTTCAAAGAATGCTACTAACTCAAGCTTTCCAATGCAAAAAGAATCACTTAATTCCGAGTTGATATGAGGAGTCAAAGAATTCTAAAACTGGCCTGAAATTTTGGAACAAGCTGTGTTCACGAACTTCAGACGGCAAAAAGACCTATTTAGAAGCCGATTTTGAGGTGTCAAATATTGAACTAGCTTATGCAACTATTTAGATGCGGCTCGTCGCTAGCTTCAATTTGAGTACTCACGGAGCCAAAACGGACTTCGTATGAGGAAGATACACCTATTTTACTGAACAGTGCGCAAAACAGATTCCAATCCGAATTCAGGTACGAGATTGATTCTAGATAGATCCGATTTTTTTTCTTCTCTCTTTTTTTTTCTCACGCTTTTTTTTTCTTTTTCTTCTCTCTCTTTTTTTTTCCTCTCTTTTTTTCCTCTATCTTTTTTTTCTCCCTCTTTCCAAGACAAACTAGATAAGATGCAGATTGGATCAGGCGAAGATGTGAATGACCTCAACTATGATTATGACAATGAACAGTGCGTAGCACGTGGTGGAAATTAATGGATGGGATGGTGGACAGCGGAAGGGATAATGATACAGCGGCGGCGTGACTAATGTGAACAGAACTCGAAACTCTAAAGGAACTAGACACTAAGACCAGCAACTAACACGACGATGCAACCGATAATTCAACTATGCAAGCAATGAATAGAAAATTGCAAAGGCTCAGACTGGCTTGGATAAATGATGAACAGATCTAACTTTTTTATGGATTTTTCATGGACTGTAGGTATGAATGACAGATGCGATCTAAACAATGAAAAACTGTAAAATCTCACCGAGCAACCTGAAAACTGATACCACTTGATAGAGGCAAAGGTGTCCCGTCTTTCGATGAGATGATGGATATCGCTTTGGTGGAAGTCGACTTTGACAATCCGACTACGAACGTGCGAGGACGTCGCGCCTTAGCAATCGCTAAACCAACTCCGAGAGGTTATTGACCACGCCGGAGCACGATCAACCTGACCACGAGGGTCTGTTTCCTGCGAGCAAACGAAGAACAAGCAAGAAACTAAGATTGCAATCTGGATATTGCGAGGACATGACTACCTTGGATATGACCAAAAATATTGCATATATGCATATTTGTCAGGTGATTTCTAGTGCAAACTATTCGATAATCTATTTATGTTATCCAGAACAAAAATACTTCACACACTTTTGTGTTTTGTCTAATTGCAGGTGTATGGGACATTTGTACAATCCACATATGAAGATAAGGAAGAAAGAGATGTTTATTTGTTGTACAAAAAGTTCTCTCACGTCACTTTTGGCCCAAGAGAAGATAGAGTCCAAGTCTCTCACGTTCTGGATTCAGATTCGGACTGCACAGACACACCTGACTCAAAACGCACACAAATTTTTCATACGGACTCCGAATTGGGTGATTCTTTTTTTGTTGGAAACTAGATTTCGTGCACTTTCCAACCCAATTGGAGTCACCTTCAAATTTGTCCGGAGCGTTGAGTTGTGGACGAAACAATCTGATGCTGCAGCAGAATCCGAGTCAAACTACAAGTCCAAAGGTGTTACATCACCTCCACTTGGGCCCATTGGCCTTGTACGACCTAGATTTAGTTTTAGGCTGCCTTGGGACGTCCTCCCACCTCCTTGGCCGCCACCCCTTGCTCCTATATAAGTAGATCCATCTAGTAGCTTTTGCTTGGGATTTGTTTAGTTAAAAGTTAGCCATTGCAACTTCGTGTACTTCGTTTGTGTCCAACGACCAGACCAAGACCGCTTCCGGATCCCCACCATTATCAATACCTCATATATATTTGCAATATTCAGATTGCTTTATCATATTCTTGCTCGATCTTCGATTGCTTGCAGGAATAGACCTTCGTGGTCAGGCTGACCGTGCTTCCGGCATCGTCAGTAACCTCAGGAGATTGGTTTAGCGATTGCTAAGGCGCAACGTCGTGCACGTTTGTAGTCGGATCGTCAAAGTCGTCTCCACCAAATCGATAGTTATCATCTCATCGAAAGATCGGGACACCCTCGCCTCTATCAAGTGGTATCAGTTTTCAGGTTGCTCGGTGAGATTTTACAGTTTTTCATAGTTTAGATCGCATCTGTCATTGATACCTACAGTCCATGAAAAAGCCATAAAAAAAGTTAGATCTGTTCATCATTTATCCAAGCCAGTCCGAGCCTTTGCAATTTTCTATTCATTGCTTGCATAGTTGAATTATCGGTTGCATCGTCGTGTTAGTTGCTGGTCTTAGTGTCTAGTTCCTTTAGAGTTTCGAGTTCTGTTCACATTAGTCACGCCGCAGTTGCAACATTATCCCTTCTGATAGAGGCGAGGGTGTCCCGATCTTTCGATGAGATGATAACTATCGATTTGGTGGAGACGACTTTGACGATCCGACTACAAACGTGCACGACGTTGCGCCTTAGCAATCGCTAAACCAATCTCCAGAGGTTACTGACGATGCCGGAAGCACGGTCAGCCTGACCACGAAGGTCTATTCTTGCAAGCAATCGAAGAACGAGCAAGAATATGATAAAGCAATCTGAATATTGCGAATATATATGAAGTATTGATAATGGTGGGGATCCGGAAGCGGTCTTGGTCTGGTCGTTGGACACAAACGAAGTACACGAAGTTGCAATGGCTAACTCTTAACTAAACAAATCCCAAGGGAAAGCTACTAGATGGATCTACTTATATAGGAGCAAGGGGTGACGGCCAAGGAGATGGGAGGACGTCCCAAGGCAGCCTAAAACTAAATCTAGGTCGTACAAGGCCAATGGGCCCAAGTGGAGGTGATGTAACACCTTTGGACTTGTAGTTTGACTCGGATTCTGCTGCAGCATCAGATTGTTTCGTCCACAACTCAACACTCCGGACGAATTTGAAGGTGATTCCAATTGGGTTGGAAAGTACACGAAATCTAGTTTCCAACAAAAAAAGAATCACCCAATGCGGAGTCCGTATGAAAAACTTGTGTGCGTTTTGAGTCAGGTATGTCTGTGCAGTCCGAATCTGAATCCAGAACGTGAGAGACTTGGACTCTATCTTCTCTTGGGCCAAAAATGACGTGAGAGAACTTTTTGGACAGCAAATAAACATCTCTTTCTTCCTTATCTTCATATGTGGATTGTACAAATGTCCCATACACCTGCAATTAGACAAAACACAAAAGTGTATGAAGTATTTTTGTTCTGGATAACATAAATAGATTATTGAATAGTTTGCACTAGAAATCACCTGACAAATATGCATATATGCAATATTTTTGGTCATATCCAAGGTAGTCATGTCCTCATCACCTTCCGCTGTCCACCATTCCATCCATTAATTTCCACCACGTGCTACACACTGTTCATTGTCATAATCATAGTTGAGGTCATTCACATCTTCGCCTGATCCAATCTGCATCTTATCTAGTTTGTCTTGGAAAGAGGGAGAGAAAAAAGATAGAGGAAAAAAAGAGAGGAAAAAAAAGAAAAAGAGAGAAGAAAAAGAAAAAAAAAGCGTGAGAAAAAAAAAGAGAGAAGAAAAAAAATTGGATCTATCTAGAATCAATCTCGTACCTGAATTCGGATTGGAATTTGTTTTGCGCACTGTTCAGTAAAACAGGTGTATCTTTCTCATACGAAGTCCGTTTTGGCTCCGTCAGTACTCAAATTGAAGATAGCGACGAGCCGCATCTAAATAGTTGCAGAAGCTTGTTCAATATTTGACACCTCAAAATCGGCTTCTAAATAGGTCTTTTTGCCCTCCGAAGTTCGTGAACACAGCTTGTTCCAATTTTTTAGGCCAGTTTTAGAATTCTTTGACTCCTCATATCAACTCGGAATTGAGTGATTCTTTTTGCATTGGAAAGCTTGAGTTAGTAGCATTCTTTGAAAGAATTTATCAGAAAATTGTCTCAAACTTTTCAAGAGGAAAGTTGGAGAGAGAGTTGTTGTATATCCTGCTTGGCAGTTGTTTTTCATCATTATCTTCACTGCCGTTGTGATCTTCACTTATATCTTGCTGTCAAGAGCTACTTAGTATCCTTCATTGATGCTAGTTGTGCTACGCCGTGACCTCATTAGTGTTCTAGGCTCGCGTCTCTAGTCCGGTCTAGCCTAGGACCAGCACAGTACCGTCGTTGAGCGTTTATTCAACATTGCATCTTTGAATTGATTATTGCTAATCTTTTGCTACCATATATAGCCAACCCAGCTCCACATATTTCTACACCGTGTATACGTACGCTCCCCTGGCAATCGCTTTACTCAATATTTGGAATTACTTGACACCGCTGGTTGCCGATCACCGCCTGCTGCATGGTAAGAACTTGTAAGACATTGATATTTGCGTTACTGTGAGCGTTTTACCACCACATCCTAGTAGTTATAGGAACATTATTTTTGGGTTTTGTTTCTTATTCTACTAATCATGAGAGGATCCAGAGTCAATTCATGGGCTTTGTCGATCGCGGGAGACGTGCCACCACCTTTGCAAATACCACAACCGTCACGAGAGGTGCACAAACATCCAAATGCACATGATCAGGTTAATGTATCTATACCACCATTTAATGGCCGTTTTAAACCTGCTTTATATATTGAATGGGAGTTCGACATAAAAAATATATTTGCTTCCCATAATTTCAATGAACATAAAAAGGTTAAGGTTGCGGTTGGTTCTTTCACTGGTTATGCTTTGGTTTGGTGGAGTGAATATTGTCGGTTACACCCTGATTATATACCTACTACTTGGGATGATTTGAAACTTGCCATGCGACATACTTTCGTCCCTGCTTATTATACTCGTGACATGATTAAGAAGTTGCAACACTTAAAACAAGGTAGTGAAACTGTAACAAAATATTATGATGATTTACAAACTACCTTGTTGCATTCCTCTTTAGAAGAAAGTGAAGATGATTTTATGGATAGATTTTGGGGAGGATTAAACCGTGATATTCAAGAGATACTAATTCATGAAGAGTGTTATCCTATGGACAATTTGTTTCATCTTGCTTGCAAAGCTGAACAGGAAATAAAACGACGTGTTGGCCACGAGGAGAACAAGCGCACGGTGCACATTCCAAGAGTTGATATGATTGTTCCTTCAACTACTAGGCATACTATGACAACCACATCCGTTGTTGTCAGGACTACATCACCTCCACCATGTGACACATCGCCCCCGAGAGTGGCTACATCATCTGAGTTGATCATAAGAGGTAATGACAAAGGTACTGATCTTCCATCTCTACATGAGAATGATGAATGCCTTGTCAATTTGAATGCACCATCTGATGAGCTACCCACTACTTTGATCACACCACCTATTTTAGAGGACTACGTTGATAATTTGACTTTGCCATGTGATCAAACAACTGAAATACCAACAATTTTGAGTGCACCCATTGAACTAACTATTGATGCAAAAGAACCAATGTTTAATCATTTTGATATGACCTCTAATCTTGGTGATGATTCTGTGTTGAATGACTTATTGCATGTTTGCTTATTTAAGCATGTTGTAGCATGTAAATTTGATGCAAGTAAGGTTTATTCACCAATATTGGGATGGTTTAATGATGAACATTGTCAATCTTTTGAAATGAATAAGAGCTTCACTTATATGTGCAAACTGAGTTGCAATATTTTCATGCCTTCTACTTCTTGTGCTAATTTTTTGGCTTTAGATTTTATGAACTATGCAAGTTACTCATCTATTCATGTGTCATATATGCAAAAATCAAGGGAAGTAAAAATGGATGACATATACATATACAACATGTACACCTTGTCTCTTTTGTTAGCCACATTTCAGATTAAGCAACGCCAAGGACGGCTTTATTTTCAAGAAGGGGAGGATGATGAGGACATGACTACCTTGGATATGACCAAAAATATTGCATATATGCATATTTGTCAGGTGATTTCTAGTGCAAACTATTCAATAATCTATTTATGTTATCCAGAACAAAAATACTTCACACACTTTTGTGTTTTGTCTAATTGCAGGTGTATGGGACATTTGTACAATCCACATATGAAGATAAGGAAGAAAGAGATGTTTATTTGCTGTCCAAAAAGTTCTCTCACGTCACTTTTGGCCCAAGAGAAGATAGAGTCCAAGTCTCTCACGTTCTGGATTCAGATTCGGACTGCACAGACATACCTGACTCAAAACGCACACAAGTTTATCATACGGACTCCAAATTGGGTGATTCTTTTTTTGTTGGAAACTAGATTTCGTGCACTTTCCAACCCAATTGGAATCACCTTCAAATTCGTCCGGAGTGTTGAGTTGTGGACAAAACAATCTGATGCTGCAGCAGAATCCGAGTCAAACTACAAGTTCAATGGTGTTACATCAACTCCACTTGGGCCCATTGGCCTTGTACGACCTAGATTTAGTTTTAGGCTGCCTTGGGACGTCCTCCCACCTCCTTGGCCGCCACCCCTTGCTCCTATATAAGTAGATCCATCTAGTAGCTTTTCCTTGGGATTTGTTTAGTTAAAAGTTAGCCATTGCAACTTCGTGTACTTCGTTTGTGTCCAACGACCAGACCAAGACCGCTTACGGATCCCCACCATTATCAATACCTAAAATATATTTGCAATATTCAGATTGCTTTATCATATTCTTGCTCGTTCTTCGATTGCTTGCAGGAATAGACCTT